>NC_133143.1:19659285-19959285 GCF_048418815.1 Hemitrygon akajei | reverse complement strand
ACCTCTATCAAATCTCCCTTCAGCCTCCACCGCTTGAAAGAAAACAACCCAACTTTGTCCAGTCTCTCATGCCCTCTAAACCTACATGAGGGAAAGTTTACAATGGCCAATAATCTACCTCCCCTCACATCTTTGGGATGAGGGAGGGCACATGGGAGGAAACCATGTGGCCACTGGGAGAGTGTGTTGGTTCCACACAGACTGCCCCAGAGATCAGGGTCGGGTGGCTTCAGCTCTACCAGCTATACCAATGAACTGCCAGCCCCAAAATCAAAGGGTTTGTCTGGGTGATGTGTCACTGTCAGATGACGCTATGATGAACAGTGACTGTTGCAATGCTGTAGGGAGAATATTAGAGAATGTGCGGCAATCTTTTGTGTGGGTGAGTATGCTTAACTGTGGGTGAATACTGCAGTGTGTAAAGAAATAAGTTCACCAGACAAAGAATAGCACTTACATCACTGGCCACCACTAACTTCTGCTGACACCAGAACCAAAATGCCTATTGGCACGCCAGCAAGAGCTCTTTGGCTTGCTGTTAACAGGGCAGATTAACATCGACATCTCTAAACCTTTGGGTGCTGGGCAATTGCCTATCTTGTGGATTGTTGGAGCTAGCTATTAATCTGGTACAGTTGCCACAACCTTGAGGGCTACCACTACTTACAGATCTCCATATCCAAAAATAGGGGCATCTCATTGGATCGGTAACAACCCAGTCAGTGTTTCTGGAAGTTTCTATACTGTGCCTCTAGGTTTCAGAAACAGCAATTGTTCTTCATCCTGCGGAACCCATGCAGCTTTGCCATTTATTGAAGTGGGAACACCCAGTGATGAGCATTCCTGATGTCTAAGATGACATTCAGTGAATGAGGATAAGGTGAGGTTACTGGACCTACAGGCACAGACAATTTAACATTACACCAGGCAGTTATGAGTGGAGGCTCAGATGATGTGGTGCATTGGAGAACGGATCAACAAGTGTTGATTCCAGATAGCAATAACAACACATTATAGTAAAAGCTCTAGATCCTAAAGTAAGAACTCAATGGTGCAAGAACATGAACTCAGTAAATTGTTTAAATTATAGCACTTGGTTTAACGGCCTTTCCAAGCACAAAGTGAGAGGGCAGAATTGCAGATGGATTGGCCCAGCTGTCTGCACTGTAACATTTGGACATGTTACTTCCTGACCGGTATTGGCACTGGTTTATCGCCACACGTACCAAGATACAATGAAAAGCTTTTGTTTGCTTTCCACATAGGTAGAACATGCTGTCTATCGAGATAGTAAAAAAGGAAAGCAGAAAGCAGAGGATAGTGTTAAAGAAAACACAGTGTAGGTAGACAAGTAAAATGCAAGGGTCAAGATGAGGTCAACTGGGAAACCCAGAGCATATTTATTGTATGAGCGGTTCATGCAGGAGTCTTTAACAGTGTCCTTGAGCCTGGTAATGCATGTTCTCAAGCTGTTGTGTCTTTCCACCTGACAGGAGAGGAGAGAAGGGAGAATGACTGGAGTGTGAGGGGCTCTTGATTATATTGGTTGCTTTCCCAAGGCAAAGGAACGTGTCAACAGAGACAAAAGAGGGGACATTTCCCGTGCTACATTGATGACAGCATTGCTGCTGCTTCATGCACCCATGCTGAGCTTGTCAATTTTATCAACATTGCCTCCAACTTCCACGCTGACTTTAAATTCACTTGGTCCATTTCTCTCCCCTTTTCTCAAAGTTTCAGTCTCCATATCTGTGAACAAACTGTCTACCAACATTTTTTATATAACTATCAATTCCCATGGATATCTTGACTATTCCCCTTCCTACCCCGTGTCCTGTAAAAATGCTATTCTCTTTTCATAGTTCCTTTGTCTCTGCTGCATCTGTTCCCAGGATGAAGCTTTCCTTTATTGGACATCAGAAGTGTCCACCTTCTTCAAAGAATGGGATTTCCCTTCCTCCAGCATTGAAGTTGTCCTCACCCGCATCTCCTCCATTTCCCGGACATCTGTGTTCACCCCACCTTCCTGTCACCTTACCAGAGATAGATCTCCTCTTGTCCTCACCTAACACCCATGAGCCTCTGCATCCAACACATCACTCTCCACATCTTCAGTTATCTTCAACGGGATCCTACCACCAAACATAACTTTAACTTTCACCCACGCTTCACTTTCCTCAGGATCGCTTCCTCCATGATTCCCTTGTCCATTTGTTCCTCCTGGCACATACCCTTGCAAAAGACAGAAGTACTACACCTCCTCCCTTACCTCCTTTTAGGGCCCAAACAGTTGTTCCAGGTGAGGCAACACTTCACTTGTGTATCTGTTGGGGTAATCTATTGCATCCGCTGCAGTCTCCTTTATATTTGTGAGACCTGATTAAAGCAGAACTTCTGGGGTGCCAACCATTTTAATTCCTATCATTATTTCTGTTCCAACATGTCAGCCCCTGGCTTCCTTTCTTACCATGATGAGGCCACTCTCAGGGTGGAGCCATTTAGGTAGCCTCCAACCTGATTGCATGAACATCAATTTCTTGTTCAGGTAATTTTTTTTTTCCAGTCCTTTTCTTCTATTTCCCATTCTGGTATCTTACCTCTTCTCCTCACCTGCATATCACAACTCCCTGGTTCCCTTTTCCCCCTGTCTACTCTCCTCTCCTATCAGATTCTTTCTCCTCCAGCCCTTTACCTTTCCCACCCATCTGGCTTCACCTATCATCTTCCAGGTAGTCTTCCTTCCCCTCCTCTATTTTGTTTTTATTCTGGCATCTTTCCCCTTTCTTTCCAGTCCTGAAGAAGGGTGGACTGTTGATACACTTCCATAGATGCTGCCTGACCTGCTGAGTTCCTCTAAGATTTTGTATATGTTCTTCTGAATTTCCATCATCTGCAAAATCTCTTGTGTTTACAACAGGGGGAGGCTGGAACTCATGATAGATTGGGGCTGTGATCACAGCTCTCTGCAATTTCTTGTGGTCTTTGTTTGAGCAGTGCCATTTCAAGATTTCAATGGTGCATCAAAAAAATTGGTCAGAGTCACTGAGGGCACACCAAATTTCCTCAGCCTTCTAAGAATGCACTGCACTGAAACTATACTCCTGTGATTATTAACAATTTTTGTCAGACGAGCAAGTGAACCACCCATCTTTCTACTCTGCTTCGCTTCCTATCTGTATTGCAATCAGGAAGCCAAAGACACAGATGAAATAAAATAATGAACTGCAGGGTGTGGTTTCCCTCCTTGATGTGCCGGAAAGAGACATGGTTTAGCTCACACGAATTTCTTATCTCCACCAGGTGGACCTGAAGCAGCAAACTGTGCACAACCCTACATTGAAGATCTCCTTCGCTTCCTGAATCGAACATTGTTTTCAGAAAAGGACAAGATCATTGTCCTGCAGAGCTTGACTGGGATCTGCTACAATAATCCCAGCAACCAAAACCTTGCGGTAGATTTGCAAATTCTGATTACACTGGTTGCTATACTCAACACCAGAAATACTCACCGCATGAGCATCAACGTCAAATTTTGGACATGTTATCTGCTGAATGTACTGTGTTGCAACAATGTTCCTGTAATTAGGCGCCTCAGTAAGATTAAACATCTTCACGCCAGCCTAATACATTTGTCAGAGATCTCATGGTTGGGGTGGCCAAAAAATTATGCTCAAGTGTTGATCTATCTCCTAGGGTTTGAAAAGCCAAGCAAAGCTTTCTAACTATGTACAAAAAGTTTATTAAGTCACTGACTTGTGTTTGTTGCTTAGATATGCAATTATTTCATAAATAAAATTGTCAGGTTATTCCTGATGATTGTGTCTGTGTCTTGGAATTAATTCACCATCCCACACACAGTTACACCCGCTCTGCGGCGCAATTAAAAAATGTTTGCTCTCCCTCTTTTTTATTTCAAAAGCAGCTGTCTACCCAGTGTGGCTCAGGTTACTTTTGCTGGTATAGATGATGTTTGCATTTATTTCCATGCAATTGGGCTTTAGAACACTCAATATAAATGAAACAAATTTGAAATTAGTATATATAAATATTTCAAGAATAATGTAATTAAGGGATTAACCTTATTTAGCTTAATAATAAAAATCTAGACACTGACAACATGCATATATGAAACTTCCATTTCATATACTTCTCTTTAAGTGGTCAAATACCGATGCATAATATTTAACTTCAATTGATTTCATTGTTGACGTGATTCAGCATATATTATATTGCTTTCTTTTGAATCTGATGTAAAGATGCATAGATTATTTTTATCTGCAACTCTGGAGCAACCAGCACATACTACAGTGACTATGGGTAAAGCAATGAGTTTGGAAATTAAGTGGTTATCCTTATCCCTTGTTAATGCTCATTTCAAAATTGGCATGCAAGGAGTAAAGGCATTTTATACCTTTACAGTCACTGTGGCCTCAAAGTAAATTTACTATCAAAGTCCAGACTGTATATGTCACCATATACTGCTGTGAGATTCATTTTCTTGTAGGTATTCACAGTAGAACAAAGAAATGTAATCGAATCATGAAGAACTACACACACAGACTGACAAGCAACCAACGTGTAAAAGAAGGCAAACTGTACAAATATGAAAAAGAACAAATAATAATAATTAATTAATCGATAAATACATACAAAAATAATACTGAGAACATAAATTGTAGAATCCTTGAAAGTGAGTCCATGGGTTATGTTTAATTGTGTTCAGTGACAATTTTTTTATCAAAATAATTCCTGTTTAGAATTCATGTTTAACTTACCTATATCCTAATGAGTAGTAATAAACTCATAGTCCTTATGTCCTTCAAGCATTTAACACTTCCCTAAATATATGAAGCCTTAATACAGGCTTTCAATTCATCTGCTTTAGTACTTCATGGTAGCATTTGACAAAACGCCAGCTAGACCAAAGTCACATCTTCCATTAATTTCGGAATCAAAATTGGAATCAGATTTGATGTCACCGGCGTATGTTGTGAAATTTGTTGTTACGCAGCTGCAGTACATTACAATACATAATAAACACTGTGAATTACATTAAGTACATATAGTTACATATATATTAAATAAGTAGTGGAAAAATAGTGAGATAGTGTTTATGGGTTAAAGCCTATTCAGAAAGCAGACAGCAGAGGGATATACCCATTCCTGAATCATTGAGTGTGTGCCTTCAGGTTCCTGTACCTCCTCCCTGATGGTAGCAATGAGAACAGGGTCCTGGGTGATGGGTCTCCTCAATGATTGATGTTGCATTTTTGAGGCATTGATCCTTGAAGATGTCCTGGATGTTGGGGGGTGGAGCTGACTGATTTCACAACTTTCTGCAGCTTCTTTCGATCCTGTGCAATGGCCAGCAGCCACCACCTCCTTCCAAACCATACGGTGATGCAGCCAGTTAGAATGCTCTGTAGACACTTGTGAGTGTCTCTGGTGACATACCAAATCTCCTCAAACTCCTAAGGAAATATAGCCTCTGTCATGCCTTCTTTCTAGCTGCATCGATATGTTGGGCCCAGGATGGATCCTCAGAGATGTTGACACCCAGAAACTTGCAATTGTTCACGCTCTCCACTTCTGATCCCTCTTTGTAGACTGGTGTGTGTTCCCTCATCTTTATTACTGTGTCTAAGATCTTGCAAGGTAAGACCTAATCCTTCAGCGGGTGCCTTGTGAGCCATTGTTTATTCATCTCAGAGAATAAGGTTACAATCTTTTAGAATCTTTTTCCTTTGCAGTTCCCTGGCCAATGTCACATAGTGGTGCCACCTCATTTGTCCAACTTACAGGAGTTTAAAAACCAAATGTGTAGTTCCTTTCCCCTGTCAAGAGTATTGAAATAATATCTGATAATGCCATGGCTAGGGCAATCACGTTACCTCTTTGAACGTCAACCAAAAGTAGATTAATAAGGAAAATTTCTGCCATTCCTCCAGAAGCAGCCAAAGAAAAATTATTAATAGTAATCGAATAATGTTTGAGGTATTTGTTTTGTATTTTCCTAAACTTGGCTCATTCTCTCAAATGTTTTCATCTAATTTGTTTAAATTGTAGCTGGTATCCCACAAAACCGCAATGCACAAATTTTCAATTTCTCTTTGTTCAGGGAGACAAAAGCACTAAGATCAGATCCACTCAAATAGTTAACATCACAAACATAGATTTGAAAGTGATCTCATCAATTTTTGATGGAGAGAATGAAAATTAAGTTATAGAGGGCCTCCTGTTTGGGGGGGGGGTGGAATTTAGAAACACTAAGGGAGTAGTGCATATTATAATACTAAACATAAATTCAATATTTCAGATTTCTGGGTTGTTTAGTTGCAAAATATGTCTGTGACCTACAGACGTTCTATTCTGTACCTCTGAGGTGAGGGCCTCTTATCGGTCACAGCTGACCATGGATATTGGGTCCTAGCTGTCTAGATATGCAAGCCTGGGCAGTACAATATGGAGAGGAAGCTGTTGCCCACGTAGCAAGCTCCCTCTCTCCTCACAACTGATGAACCCAAAGGAACGGCAGAGACCGACACAATTTGATACCAGCAGTGTCGCAGAAGTTGCCAGTTAACATTGAACTCAATGTAGGACTGCCTTAAGGACTCCAGCTCCAGATTTTTCCCTCAGTGTTTCCTCCCAAAGTCTTAACCATGAGTGGATATAGCCACAAGGTAGCAAAGGTTTAGATCTGAGTTTTCCTTCTCCTAGATGAGTTCCAACTACGGCTAACAAGCCCCATCTGCCCAAAGTGACTGGTTTTAAGGCACCAGTAACCTGCCTTTGCCCATTCTCCTCTCAGTAGAAATGGTTCAGTCGGGCTTAGTAGCTAATCCGCACGTGCAGAGCTGGACTTGGTTGTCAGAGGCTATTTGAAATGCATGCCAGCACGCCATTGGGAGCATTTAATAGGTAGTGGGAGTTTGTCCCCATTACCACCCCCAATATAACAACCTTAAGGAACCTTGAGATAAGTTTTATTCATAAAAATTCAAATGTTTACAATGCAGAACATATAAGTCAACATTTTCATCACAAGTCATATTAGTCCAATCACTTATTCAGTTACCAAACAATTACAATATCAGTTATTGTACAAAGGAAATAGCTTCTGAGCAAATATTTCATGGGGTTTAACATAGATTCCAACTAACGTACAAGGACATGAGGAACTTAAATTGTGGCTCTCCTCCACAGCACCTTCATACTGATTAGATTTAAATTTGTATTTATTCACTGCAAGCACATTAAAACACGTAGTGAAATGCGTCCTGTGCAGTAACAACCAGCACAGCTAAGGACGTGCTGGGGGCAGCCGGCAAGTATTGTCAAGCGTTCCAGCGCCAATGTTGCATGCTCACAGTGTTCCACCGAACAACACAAGCAGCAAAAACAGAACAAGACAAGCCCCTTTCCCCTCCCTCCCCATCTCCCACGCACACACACAAGGCAAGCTTTCAACTCCAGGATAAACCACCTCAGGGCTTCCAGTCACTGCGGTCCCTGTCCCCAGATTCTTAGCCTCTCAGGCATCAAGCTTCCAACTTCAGACTTCATTTAAGGATGCTGATCACAAGTTAGACCTTTGAGTCTCAGCTTCCAGATTTGCAAGGATCTCTGACCCCAGTGACCTGGGCCCTCATAACTCCTTTGGATCTTTGTGACTTCTTCGGGGCTATACCTCCAGTCTTTGACCTTCAGCTTTGTCCTCCGAACTTCACCGGATTTGATCTTCTGGTCCCTACTTCCAGAGTTGCCCAAACCTTGACTTTCAGATGTGCACAGACCTATCAAAGTATATAAATTTGAAATTCTTCTCCTCTGGGTAGCCATGAAACCAAGAAAGAAAAGGAAGGCAGCACGATCATCAATCCCCAAATCCCTCCTCTCGCACAAAAAAACAAACAAAAAAATGGAACAGGCACATCAATCCCCAAATCCCTCCTCCCGCACAAAAAAACAAACAAAAAATGGAACAGGCACATCAACCCCCAAATCCCTCCTCCCGCACAAAAAAACAAACAAAAAATGGAACAGGCACATCAAGCCCCAAATCCCTCCTCTCGCACAAAAAAACAAACAAAAAATGGAACAGGAACAACAATCCCCAAATCCCTCCTCCCGCACAAAAAAACTGAACAAAAACAACAAATACGAGATTTCAATAATATTTGAGTACTCTTGATTATATATATTGGTTAACAAAGCATTCTTGTTCATTTAAATAATTAATTACATATGATATATAAAAATACATTAATTTCATATGTCATCACACTACCAGGTGTCATGTGTGTACCTCACTTAAAGTAAAGATGAATTAGACCTGACTCTCTGGACTCCCGTTCTTTCTTTGAATTAATTTAATGTTTTAAAGTTACAAAAAATAACAATACCATTCCTCAGTACGTCATGAAGTTGTACAGTACAGAAATGGCCTAGCACACCCATGATGACCTTTTATACCTGTTTGTGGGGTAATGTAATGGGTGACAGATGACACATATTGTTGATAATAGAAGCTGATCTACATAATTCACAAACACTGTCATTGAGTTGTGTTCACATTAAGAAATGGTGTCTGACATAATGACATCAGTGTAAGGTGACTGCTTTTGTTTGTAATGGAAGTGAAGGGCTGCAGCTTGTGTTAAACACATAAAACGACTTGCGCATGTTTTAGTCACAAAATCGTACATTAGTCACCTGGACAAATTGGATGATTCCAGAGAACTCAATGACATGTTGACCAATGCAATCGATTTGAAGCTGTAGAGTTTTGGAGGCGGCACACTACCATGTGGTTTGCACAGGCTTTGCGCTGTGAGAAATCACCGTGGACAATAGCAAATTACACTACATCATAGCATGGCTAAGTAGGTCCACTGAAGCCAGAGTGGTGAGTATACTAAAAGACACGCCTGCACGTGATAAATATGTCACTGAAAACTCACAGACTCTCTGAGTCTGAGTGTGCCAGACTGTTGCTCTTGTCGTGTCTGCACAACTACATATCGATTAAATAAAAGCACGCACGTGGGAGAAGGCTTTAACTAGTGTGTTCACATCAGAGCAAGAAAGAGCAGAGAGAACAATGGGCATGCACAGACAACAGATCAAAACATAGTGCTGGCGGGGGAGTCATTGCTCTAAAAGAAATAGATCCATACATTACACTTCCTCCCCCTTTAACATAAAACAGCACATGCATAAAATATTCAATTTCCCTTTCATAAACGCATATTCAAAATGACCATGCTTTCACAATAACAGTCCATAACAGTTCTAAATGTTCAGTCTTTTGGGTGGCGCTCTGTTTCTTTCAGGATAGAGTGGCAGCAGGTTTGGGAGATGTCTAAGACAAAGTTCTCGGTTTCTGCTGTCACGTTGCTGCCAGAGACACCATCAGTGAGAGGCAAGTCTGAGGACTGTAATGTGTCCGTCCTGTTGGACGCAATCAACTCAGGTGTGTTCTTCGGCTGACATCTGGTTCACATGACGTCTCAATATCTGATCTCCAACATCCACTGTGGTCAAGTTCTTGTAGCTATCCTACCAGGTGTTCATTTGTCTTGGTAAACACACTCTAGGACTTCCTGCTTTCTGTCTGCCTTGCACACTCTCTCTACGTGACCCTGTCTGTGACACTTCCTGCAGACATTTTCTTTGAACCAACAGTCATTTCATCACCGGAGGATTTGCCACATTGAGAACACCTTTGGCTTTTTGCACCATTCTGGGATATTTTGTGCATTTCACATTCTAACCTCCTTTTCTGTAGTTTTGCTGCAGTCTCTAATGATATTGCAATGGTCAATTCCAGTTCTAAGGTTAGGTTTCTTTCTGCCAGTAGCCTCGTTTGAGTGCTTTGACTATGCACGTCACATACAAGCCTATCCCTTAATACATCAGGTTTAAGGTGCTTGGAAGTAGGTACAGAGATGATGTCCCGGGTAAGTTATTTACGCAGAGAGTGGTGAGTGTGTGGAGTACCTATCTTTTGCTGTTACTCACGCATTCCTTTGTTAGCATCTGTGACAGCCTTCTTGTGCTGTCTAACTCGCACTGTTTTGTCGCAAAGCTGTTGGTACCATCGGCGATATTCTCTGACATTCAGGTTTGTACTTGTCACCAATTTGTTGTGTCTGTGCACAACTACATATCGATTAAATAAAAGAGCGTACATGAGAGATAGCAATAACTGGTGTATTCGCATTGCAGAGAGAGAGAGAACAATGCAGATGAGTAGACAACAGATCAATATGTAGAGCAAAGTGGGGGTGGGGGTCATTGCTCTAAAAGAAATAGATCCACACAGTGTAGTTCTCCTTGCCCAGCCTGAGGGACACCTGGCCTTCAGAACTAATGGACCATATGCTATCTCTCCTGGGCAACCACCATCCTTGTTTTATTTTTAAAGAAATCAGTATGCAACAAATACCTGATCAAGTTTGTGCACCCTCACTAATATACCTGTGAGGGGCTATAGGGAGTTGCTAAGATGGTTGGTAGTCTACACCATCGGAGGTGCATTGTTCCTCCTCCTTTCCCTGTCTCAATGAACTCTGTCAGCAGAGCATCCAGCAGACTCACGGCCATGGCTCTGAACCAGACACTGTTGGGTCTATGTTTTTATGCCGTATATTGTCTCGTATGAACGCCAAGTAGTGCTGACGCCACGCAGCTTCGACCGTACCAGTGCATCGGGGACATCGGATGTCTGTGAACGCCATGCGTTCCAGCTGCCAGGGTTGTCTATTGTTCATTACGGACACCCTTTCAGGGCAAGCTTCCAGTGTGACACGGGCACTCAAGTGAGTGTGCTGCCAACATCACCCATTGATTATAAGGCGGTAAGCAATGGACCCTCACTGGATGCCGCCAATAGCAGCAGGATTTGGACTTATGGAGCATGACATGTAACGTTCTGCTTCAGTGAACAACACCACACATGGGACTTTGTCTTGGCTAAAGTTGCTCGACCTCTGCCCAGCACAGATTTCCTGTGTGCCGAAGGACTGTCAGTAGATCTAAGAACTGCCAGCTTGTGGGCGCAAAGGACTTTGGGTTGTTACCCTGTACCTCAAGTAAATTCTCCATGACGACTCTGTCTAGCACATGAACAACCACATGGGAATTCACTTGCCCACTGGTGAATTCCCAAACCTCACCAAGACCACATTTTCCACTACAGCCACAAAGCATAAAGTCAAGCACAACTGGCTTACTTGTCCACACCCGTACACTTAGACTTGACTCCGAAGAGCTGGCCAGCGCCAAGGCAGCCTTGCTAACGTGGAAACATTGGCGTTGCACGCAGTCGAATAGCCCTTGGGCTTCACATCCTCCACATGGTCCCTAAGATTGATGGTGGTTGTTGTCCATGTGGTGATTAATGCCACCTTAATGAGGCCACCATCCCCGATCTTTACCCAGTCCCACATACTCAGCACCTTTAGCCAATAAGATCAATTTTCCTAAAGTGAACTTAGCTAGGGGCTACCATCAGGTGCCTCTGTGAGCTGAGGATGTTCCCAAAATGGCTGTTCTAACCTGTTTCACCTATCTGAGTTTCTGCACATACCATTAGTAGACCACAAACTTTCCAGTGACTAATAGCATCCAAGACTTAGTATTCTTATTCTTTTTGCTTACTTGGGCTACATACTTGTCATCAGTGCTTCCAAAACCGAGCATTTATCAAGCACTTTTCTGATCTGCACACTTTTCAAGTGCTTAAGCCAACATGGGCAGATTATTAATTCCACTAAATGCCACTTAAGGTTGTCTACTATTGACTTTCTCTGCCATTGAGCTTCTGTAGCAGGTGCATCACCCTGTCATCAGAAGTCATGGCTATTATAGACTTTCCATTGCCTTGCTCTACCAAAGCACTGCAAGAGATTTCAGTGTGGTGAGTTTCTGTCACCATTTCATACCTCGAGCTGCTGAGCTTTGCCCCTATTTGCATGCCGGAGTGGTCAGCGGATATGACCAGAGCATTTGACGACATCAAACGAGCTCTTTTGACTGCGACCCTACGGTGCACCGGCTCCCACAGCCATCACTGCTGAAGCCTCAGACTATCTGTGGGTGCCATGCTCAAACAGTCGGTTGGAAGCGTGAGGCAGCCACTCACCTTTTTCAGCCAGCAGCTCTGTCCTCCTCTCTCCCCCAAGAGCCTGTACAGCACATTTGACTGTGAGCTTCTTTCCCTCTGTCTGGCTGTCTGCCATTTTTGTTTTTTACTGAAGGATTGGCATCTCATAGCATTCATTGACCACAAACCTCTCGTGCATGCGACGGCCAAAGTGTCAGACCCTTGTTCTGCATGGTAGCAACACCACCCGGCCTACATTTCAGAATTACGATGGGCATACAGCACATCAAGGGGAAAAATGACGCTGTGCCAGATTGCCTCTCACAGCCCGCCGTCAATGCCGTACACATCGGGACTGACTGTGTGGCATGGCAGCCGACCGAGCTGCTGACCCAGAGGTCCAGGCTTATAAAACAGCAGTCACAGGCCTCCATCAAGTTTGGGGATGCAGGAGTTTCTCTCCTGAGCGATTTCTCAATTGGTCGCCCTCGCCCAGTAGTGCCTACAAACTAGAGGCATAATGTCTTTAACTCCATTCACAGTCTTTTGCAACCAGGCAGGAAGGCTTCGCAGAAAATGGTTGCTTTAAAGTTTGTCTGGCACGATCTTAGGAAGGAGGCGTGAGGCTGAAGTGCAGGCTGTGTTGGGTGTCAGCGGGTGAAAATTAACCATCGTGTTCAGGCACCACTAGCGACTTCCAGGGGGTGGTGGTTGTGTAAGGTAATGTAATGGTGACAGATGATACATATTGCTCATAATAGAAACTGTTTTACATCACCATCTCTGAGTTACACACACAGAACGTTAGAGGAACTCAGCAGGCCAGGCAGCATCTATGGAAATAAACAAACAGTCGATGTTTCAGGCTGAGACCCTACTTCAGGACTGAGAAGAAAGGGGGAAGACACCAGATTAAAAAGGTGGGGGGAGGGGAAGGAGGCTAGCTGGAAGGTGACAGGTGAAAACCAGGTGGGAGGGAAAGGTCAAGGGCTGGAGAAGAAAGAATCCGATAGGGAAGGAGAGCGAAGGAGGAGGGGATAGGGAAGGAGGAAGGGATCCAGGTTCACTTTAAGAGATGTAATGTTTTGGTTCGTTTGTAATGGAAGTAATGAGCTGCAACTTTTGTTAAGCACATAAAACAACTCTTGCATATTTTATTCACAAATTCCCACATATTGTCAATAATCACATTTGCATAATACATCAACTTACTAAAAACTGCATTAAACATACAAATTTCAGTACAGTTGATAAATTGTTATTAACATTTCTCGTTGTCCAGCCTGCATTCTGTTAGTCTCACTGCATGTACCTTTTATTAAATCTGAAACAAAGCGAGTAAGCCAGTTCGTATGCAATGTTTGTTCTTGGATAAACGATAATGATTTGAAAGTTGATTGATGTAAGTTTGGCAGTAGGTCCCTACAATTGGTGGCAGGGTAGTGTAGTGGTTAGCACAACGCTTTACTGTACTGGGTTCATTTCCTGCCACGGCCTGTAAGGAGTTTGTACGTTCTCCTTGAAACAGTCTGGGTGTTCTCCAGGTGCTCCGGTTTCCACCTACGGTTCAAAGATGTTCTGGTGAGTGGGTTAATTGGTCATTGTAAATTGTCCTGTGATCAGGATGGGATTAAATCGAGGGGTTGCTGGATGGTATGGCTCAAAGGTCTGGAAGGGCCTATTTCGTGCTGTATCTTAATAAATATATAGATACGTTGACAGACACGGTGCAAAGTGAAAGGGTACAGTTTCTTCTAGTGATGTTATGTGCTCTAGAACCTTAGAGCGCAGGACAACTCCTTGCTCTGAAGGGTGCCTGCTACTGTGCTGATGATTCTCAAGCAGTCTCCATACGTGTTGTTGGTAACAGCCCTGCAGTGCAGAGTTCTACGTGATGCAGATGCTCAGAATACATCGTACCAAATACCCTTGCAACTCTTCCCAGATCATCCTCTGACAAGATGGAGATTGGCAAAAGGCTTTTATCCAGTGCACTTGTCAAGGGGGTACTTGTGACATGGTCAAGTGCACATGAAAGCTCTGACATGGAGGACTTCCTCACCGGCAAAACATAATAATATTTATGCAACTGTCTGTCCCTAAGTAGAATCACAAACATACTGCACAAATGACCAATCAGTACAGTGCCCAAAATACACATTAGCATTTGATGAAGCAGGATTAGCAAAATTTGAAGGAAAAATTCCTCCTTAAGTGACTGAATTTGCTCTACAAGACCAAATGTCAACGTTATTTTAGTTTCCATTGTGTTTCAGTTGTCACAGGAAGAGGTTTAGAATGAATTTAGTAAGACATGCTGTTTAAGTGAAAACACAGAACCAGGGAATTATGGAGCAAGTAGCGTAACATCTGCGGTTGGGAAATTACTAGTGTTGTTAGGACAAGGACAAGGTGCCTGAGTGCTTTGAAGACATTCAGCTGCTTGGGAAAAGGCAGGATGGGCTTTAAAGGACAGTTCACACCTCCTGAATCTGACTGCAGTGTGTGAAGAGGAGACGGAACTAGAGAACAAGGGATTGTCTCAGGACACAGGTATGACAAAGGAGACTGATTCACTCAGCAAACAATGGAAGGCATATTCACAGAGGAAGCAGATGGATTTTTAGACACAAAAAGCAAGAAAGAATATGCAATTGAGAGCGAGGATCAACTATGGTACTATGGTCATACTGAATGGTACACCAGTCTTAAGGAACCTAAGGACCCAGCCCTGCTCCTGTTCCTCAGCAAGAACCTGAACCCACAACAGGTCTACAACAGATACAATCTCACTGGCTTCCAACCTGTCTTTGGACCACGTGGACAAAAGCAGTACCTATGCCAGGTTACTGTTTATTGATTACAGCTCAGTGTTCACCTTCACCAGCCCCTCAGTACTGATCAATAAGCCTCAACCTGGGTCTCTGTATCTCCCTCTGCCATTGAATCCTCGACTTTCTCATTGTGAAACCACAGTCAGTGCGGATCACAGAACCATGGAACATTACAGCACAGAAACAGGCCCTTCGGCCCTTCTTGGCTGTGCTGAACCATCTTTCTGCTTAGTCCCACTGACCTGCACCTGGCCCATATCCCTCCATATACCTGTCCAAGTTTTTCTTAAATGTTAAAAGTGAGCCTGCATTCACCACTTCATCTGGCAGCTCATTCCACACTCCCACCACTCTCTGCGTGAAGAAGCCTCCCCTAATGTTCCCTTTAAACTTTTCCCCCTTCACCCTTAACCCATGACCTCTGTTTTTTTCTCCCCTAGCCTCAGTGGAAAAAGCCTGCTTGCATTCACTCTATCTATACTCATCATAATTTTATATACCTCTATCAAATCTCCCCTCATTCTTCTACGCTTCAGGGAATAAAGTCCTAACCTATTCAACCTTTCTCTGTAACTCAGTTTCTCAAGTCCCGGCAACATCCCTGGGCCCAACATATTGATGCATTCATGAAGCGTCTCTAGTTCATTGGGAGTTTGAGGAGATTTGGAGATTTGGCATATTACAAAAGACCAGAATGTTTCTACAGATGTACAATGGAGAGCATTCTGACTGGTTCCAAAACACTGGATCAAAAAAAGCTGCAGAGAATTGTAGACTCATCCAGCTCCTTCATGGACACTAGCCTCCTCTCCTTCGAGGACATCTTTAAAATGTGGCACTTCAAGAAAGCAGCATCCATCATTGGGGATCCTCACCATTCAGGATATGTCCTCTTCTCAGTACTATCATCAAGGAGGAGATACAGGAGCTGTTCCTCAATGTTTTAGGAACAGCCTCTTCCCCTCTTGCTTTACTAATCTTTAGAAAGGTCCTAATCCTTTAGCTGACTACCAATCTTCACAATGGTTCCTTCATGTTGTTATAGTCAGGGGGTGGTAATGGGACAAGCTCCCAATATCTATTAAATGGGACAAGCTCCCATTAGCTTGCACCTCAAATAGCCTCTGACAACCAAGTTCAGCTCCTGACCTTCATGTGTGTCTTAGCTACTAAGCTCGATGGAACGGTTTCTACTGATAGGCAGAGGCAGGTTACTGGCACCTTAAAACCAGTCGCTTCGGTCAGACGGGGCTCATCAGCTAAGGTTGGTAGCTCATCTAGGAGAAGGAAAACTCTGATCTCAAACCTCCGCTGCCTTGCTCCATACCAACTAAAGGGAAGGCTTCGGGAGTAAACCCCGAGGGAAATATCCGGAGCTGGAGTCCCTAAGGCAGTCCTACATTGAGTTCAATAATGACTGGCAACTCCTGCGATGCTGCCGGTACCAAACTGTGTCAGTCTCTGCCGTTCCTTTGGGTTCATCCGATGCATGGAGAGGGGGAGTTTGCTACACGGGCACCAGTTTGCTCTCCATATCGTACTGCCCAGGCTAGCATATCTAGACAGCTAGGACACAATACCTATGGTCAACTCTGACCAACAAAAGGCCTCAACTCAACTCAGCTCCATTTTCACAATATGTTTTCCTTTAATTGCTATTGGTTACCATCCTTAGTTAATCATAGACGTTGCATCATTCCCATTGCACCAATCGTTGTCACTGGCAAATACCTTTGCAATCATTTATGAAGTATCACTTTAAATGCTTGACACTGCTAATCTTACATTTCACACTTTAATCTGTTATCCCTGTCCACTTTATCAAATACAGTCCTCTCTCCAAAATAGACAGCGATGGAAATGCTCTGCAAGTCAGGTAGCGTCCCAGGAGAGAGCATTAGAAGGTGTTTCAGGTCAAGGACCTAGATCTGAACTGGGAACGTGAGAAACCAATGGAAGTTAAGCTCCTGAGAGGCGCTGTGGATATCTAAGACGGAGTTTAAATCGAAGTTATGAAGGTTAAAAATTACTTGGAATAAAATGATAGAGAATCAACTTGAAACAAAACAAATTGAAACTGCATGATGCAACCACATTCTGAAAACAAAAAGAGCATTTTTATCTGAATTTATTAATCCAATCTTGCTGTTTGTACTGTGCCTCATCAAAAGGTGAAGTGTTATTCTTAAAGCTTACATTGGGGATCACTGGAACAATGCGGGAGGCTAAAGACAGAAATGTCAAAGTAACCACAAGTGGATGGAGCTCATCGCCACCCTTCTAGATGTATTCAGGCCCTTGACCTGAAATGTTGACTGTTTCTGTCCCCAACAGTGCCTCATGATTTTAGTGTGCTTCCAGCATTTTGTGTTTTTGCTGTGGATTTCTAACACGTGCAGTTTTTTTCCTACCATTTCTGCCCTCAGACCATTGTAACCGGTTGAGAACACCAGCTTTTCTAATTTATAGGCAGTCCCCGGGTTACATACGAGTTCTGTTCCTGAGTCCATCTTTAAGTCTGATTTGTACGTAAGTCGGAACAAATACATCCGGTATTATTTAGTGTCAGTTAGTCAAGCGCTTGTCTTAGTATATAGTATATATTTTACCTTTCTGTGCATATAGAACACTTAAGAAACATACGTATTCCAATAATTAAACCACTGCGCTGCTTAGTACTAATTGTAGCTTTCATCGGGGCCTTTCACGTGCTCCATTATTCTCACTTTATCCTTTAAAATTGTTCTGATCGTTGACCGACTGTAGCCTAACGCTTTTCCAATTACCTCTTTCACCTCTTTCCAAACGCTTTATAATTTCCACTTTATTTTCAATCGCGATCGCTTCCTGTCAATGGAACAGAAACACTGTGGGTGGCAGTTCCCGAGGTCCACTGGGTCCTAAGGACCACCACATTGAAATCCCCGGGTCCTAAAGTCCACTGCACTGAGACAGGTTGAATGGGACAAGTGGGGGCTATGCTGGGTTTGGGTATTTGATCCTCCACAATATTCTGCATGGGAATTTAAACTGGAGGTGGCAGTTTTTTTTTACAAGGTCAAGTTGCGAGCTGGACATCAACCCAGCACGGATGGTACGGGAGTCACTGGATCGACATCAACCCGGCACGGGAGCGGTCTGTCACTGGATCGAACTGGGAAACCTCTGTTCTCGAGCTCGGCACTGATCTCACTGCACCACCGGCCAACCAGAACGGGGGGGCGGCTCAGGGTGAATCTTACTAAGAAAATTTTAAGCCAAATACAAAGTTAAACACTCAACACAGTGTCAACAGCAACAACTTAAAATGGCAGATGATATCGTAATCCGACTTAAAATGGTGGAAGGCATCGCGATCTGACTTGAAATGGTGGACGGCGTTCTCCCTCTCGGTTTGTAAACATGAGTTGTCCGTAAGTCGGACATTCGTAACTGGGGGACACCTGTATTCCTGTAGTCCCAAGTAAGGTACATGGCCACTAGAGGGCAGCAAAATATAATAAATGAATTCAGTGACTGGCCTTTATCAAGAGAGGGACATGCAAAGTTCAAAGTACATTTATTATCAAAGTATGTATACGTTATACAACCTTGAGAGTCATCACCTTACAGGCAGTCACGAAACAAAGAAACCCAAAAGAACCCATAAAAAAAGAGGACCATCAAACCCCCTAGTGCAGAGAGACTGAGAAAAACAAATCATGCAAACAATAAACACAAGCAAATAGCATTTTGAACTGAAGTCCACAAAGAGAGTCCTGTCCCCAGACCTTTAGTTCAGTGAAGAATGGGGCAGTGAGTTGAACCAGCCTGTCCCTTGCCTTGGCCCCGACACCCTGACGTTTTCAATCTGGCCCGGCCTTACATCATCATCCAAGCATTGGGTTTGGTCACTTCAATACCCCACTGCCTCGATTTGGCCTGTACCTGACCTTTCCAATACAGCCCAGCGCTTAAATTGATCGAACCTTGAGTCTTCCTTGCTCTTGGCTCACCTCGCCTCAGTTCTGCTATGTTGAATTGTCTCCAAGTCCAAAAGGAAGTTATATGGTATTGCTTGCGATGATCATTTACCATTCATATGTTGGGTGGTGCAATGGTCAAGTGAACAACAATTAAGAGTAATGCTTCCATGTGAAGGATCACTGTCTGTGGCCCATGAATGCAGTGGTATGTGACCTTTGTCAAAGTTTTTGGATCAATAAAGATACCTATACTGATACATGGGCAATAGAAGGGAGATATAGAATTTCCAATAGAAACAATTACAACATTTAGCAAGTCAGGCAACATCCATGAAGAGAGCAATTACCAAATTAGTTTATTATTGTCACATGTCCAGTGAAAAACTTTGGTTTGTGCAGATCACTTCATCACATCAGTCCACATCAGAATGCAGTTATACAGTGTTACAGTTATATAGAAAATGCATTGCAGGCAGACAATAATATGCAAGGCTATAGTGAAGCAGACTGAAGGATTAAGAGTCTATTTTAATGTACAAGATATCCCTTCAATAATCTTATAACAGCATGTTAGAAGCTGTCCTTGAATCTGGTGGCACGTGCTTTCCGACTGTTGTACCTTCTGCTTTCCAAGAAGTGAACACGAATATTCAGAGAACAAGGGATCTTTACTGAAGCAGCGAGGTTTTGATTGTTATTCCTTCAGCAAGAAGTGAAAAAGGTTATTTTGAGTAGGTGCAGAACCAGGGAAAGGGTGGAAAGAGATGTTGGTATGGGAACAGTGAGTGAGGAAATAACAGCAGGATTAAGGTCACAGGGCAATTATGAGTGAAGATGAAATAATCAGAGAAGTAGAAGGTGGCTCACAAAGAGGTGTAAATCACAACAACAGGCTTATTCTCAGCTCCTGCACTCAATCATTTACAGAACACTACAGTTGGAAGAGTCTACCATTCTTAATCAGGAGGCGAGGGCCTGCACCTTGAGCTTTCTTTATGCATTGTTGGAGGCCAAAGACTGAGAGGTCCCGATGGGAATGGAATGGAAAGCATAATGGATGGCAGACTGTGACTGTTATGCAAGTTGATCTTTAAACACACTTCTCCTCAATGCACCATAGGCTGTGTGCTACAGAGCTGTGCAAAATTATCTATTGTTAAGGTGCCTAAGACTTTTGCACAATACTGGGTATTGGTTAAAATAGGAAGGTGGATGGGAAGCAGAATTAAGAGTACTTAGCTTTGTATCCGCTCAGTAGTATTAAGTTTTATTTGGTAATTGGAAAAACATAAAATACAGTACTGGGCAGAAGTCTTAGGCACCCTCGCTCTCTATATGTGCCCAATACTTTTGCACAGTACTGCAGACGTTTCAACCATAAGAAAATCTGCAGATCTGGAAATCTAAAGCAACACACACAAAATGCTGGAGGAACTCAGCAGGTCAGGAAGCATCTATGGAAAAGTGTAAACAGTTGACATTTCGGGCTGAGACCCTCTCAGGACTGAGAAGGAAGGGGGAAGAAGCCTGAATAAAAAGGTAGGGGGAGGGGAAAGAGGCGTGCTGGGAGGTGATAGGTGAAGCCAGGGATGTTGGAAAGGTAAAGGGCTGGAGAAGAGGTTGGAATGGAGACTGGCAATTAGGAGAAAGGGAAGGAGGAGGGGACCCCGGGAAAGTAACAGGCAGGTGAGAAGAAATGGAAAGTCAGAGTGGGGAATAGAGGATGGTGGAGGGGAATAGTTTACTCTACTGAGAAGTGTCTCCTGTGATCTAGGAAGGGGTCCACATTCTTTAGGGAACCTCTAAGGCCCAAGGGGAGCGTGGTGCCATGCATCCATGTTTGTAGAGAATGTTGATATTGTTCACTTGGATTGTGGGGCCCATCTCTCGTGTGCTTCAGTACACAACTGGATGATGTCAAACAACAAACTCAGGCACACAAAAGGTGTATGATTGGAAGGGAGCTCATTCAGCAACCACAGCTACCAAGCAACCAGGCCATAAGACCATAAGACATAGGAGCAGAATTAGACCATTTGGCCCATCGAGTCTGCTCCGCTATTTCATCATAGCTGATCCCATTTCCCTCTCAGCCCCAATCTCCTGTCTTCCCCCCGTATCCCTTCATGCCCTGAAAAATCTATCAACCTCTGCCTTAAATGTACATAAAGATTTGACCTCCATAGCTGGCTGTGGTAAAGAATTCCACAGATTCTCCTCTTTCTGGCTAAGGTAATTCCTCTTCATCCCTGTTCTAAAAGGACACCCTCTATTCTGAGGCTGTGACCTTTCCACACCCACTCTATCAAGTCCTTTCACCATTCGATAGGTTTCAATGAGGTCAGCCCCCATTCTTCTGAATTCCAGTGAATACAGGCCCAGGGCCATCAAACGCTCTTCATATGACAAGCCGTTCAATCCTGGAATCGTTTTTGTGACCCTCCTTTGAACACTCTCCTGTTTTAGCACATCCTTTCTCAGATAAGGGGCCCAAAACTGCTCTCAGTTCTCCAAGTGAGGCCCCACTGGTGCTTTATTAAGTTTCAACATTAAATTCTTGCTTTTATATTCTAGACCTCTTGAAATGAAAGCTAAAATTGCATTTGCCTTTCTCACCACAGACTCAACCTGCAAATTAACCTTCAGGGAATCTTGCACAAGGATTCCCAAATCCCTTTGCACTTCAGTTTTTTATGTATTTTCACTCCATTTAGAAAATAGTCAACCCTTTCATTTCTTAAAGTGCATGACTATACACTTCTCAATATTGTACTCCATCTGCCAGTTCTTTACCCATTCTCCTAATCTGTCTAAGTCTTTATGTAGCCTCCTTACTTCCTCAAAACTATTTGCCACTCCACGTCCCTTCATATCATGTGCAAACTTAGCAACAAAGCTGTCACTGACATATAACATAAAAAGAATCGGGCCCAACACAAACCCCTGTGGAACACCACTAGTCACCAGCAGCCAGCCAGAAAAGGCTCCCTTTATTCCACTCTTTGCCTCTTGCCAATCAGCCACTGCTTTATCCATGCTAGAATCTTCCCTGTCATACCATGGGCTTGTAGCTTGTTAAGCACCTTGTCAAAGGCCTTCTGAAAATCCAAGTATACAACATCCACTGATTCTCCATTGTGTAGCTAGATGGCCTGATAGTCTCTGACACTCACAATATCTTTGTATCCTTACCGAGTGAAGAAGTCTAATATGTACCAATTAGTCAAGTATTAAATTTTAAAGAAATTTTCTTTAGTTGTGCTTGCCAATGACTAAATTAGAGTTGCCTGAGTTTCGTACACAGGACCTTTAGCAGGTGCTAGAGTGAAAATATTATCATTAACTCTTTGAACCATTCAGATTGAAGTCTCAGTACTCAAATATACTGGGCCACAGTTTCAGGCTGTGAAGGGTCGTGGTTCCAGTTTCAGTCTGGAGCTGTACTGTTGGGTCCCATGTAGCTTTTCATTTATATTAACAACTTGGATGAGAATGTAGGTGGCATGGTTTGTAACTTTGCAAATGACACCAGAATTTGTGTTGTAGTGGACAGCACACAGCCTCTCCATCAGCAAGCCTCATGTAGTGGCTCCTCACTGGCGACACATGAAAACTGAACCTTCAGACTCAGGCTGACCATGTAGCATGCAGACCCACCAGTGTGTGGACGTGTCCTGGGGCTCGTGAACCAGATCCCCAGCTATGGGTAAATATCTCCATTGCCTTGGGGGCAGCTTCAGGAAAGACAAAGGCCACGGGAGTAAACCCAGACGGCAAATCCAGAGTGGAGGCGCTAAGGCGGCTGGATGTCATTGAACATCCTTCCAGCAGCTCCTGCAGCCAAGCTGGTGGTAAACATATTGCTTCATAAGCTTTCCTTTTGACTGCACTGGTGAGGCCGAGAGGGGGATCTTGACGACTGGGCATCACAGGATCTCCATACCTTCCGCCCAGGTTTGTGATGATGATCGTCATCACCCATTGTCCTTCAAGACAGACGGATGCCAATCAACGAGTTGACAGTGAAAAAGTTTGTCTTAGGTTACACAGGATCTAGAGCAAGATCTGGAAAAGTGGAAGGAATGGCCAATGGAATTTAACTTGGACAAATGTGAAGTGATGCATTTTGGGAAGTTAAACCAAGGCAGGCCATACGCATTGAATGACACTACCATGGAGAGTGCTGTATGACAGAAATATAGTGGTACAAGTACATTGTTCTTTATGTAACTTGTGTTCTGATTATTTATTTATCAATCTATCTACTTACTTACCTGTTTATTTATTTATTTATTTAGCACGGTTTGTCTTCTTTTGCACATTGGGCATTTGCTAGTCCTTGCATAGTTTTTCCATTAACTCTGTCGTATTTGTTCGACTGTGAATGTCTGCAGGAAAGAGAATCTCAAGGTAGTATATGGTGACATATATGTATGTTGATAATACGTTTGCTGTGAACTTTGGAAGTGACAGCACAGGTAGACATTGAGGCGAAGAAGGAGCATTGCTTTCTCACTCTGGCCATGACAAGAGTCGGGATGTCATGTTACACCTGTACAAGGCGTTAGTGAGACCACGCTTGGCATATTGTCTGCAATTCTGGTTGTCTTACTATAGGAAAGATATGACGAAGTTGGAAACTGTGCAGAAAATATCCACAGAGCTTGAGGGCTTGAGTGATATGGAGAAATTGAATAGGTTGGGACTGATTTCTCTGGAGCGTAGGCGGCTAAGATATGACCTTTATAAAATAATCAGGATCATATATGAGGTAGATAGCCATTCTTTTTCCCAAGGTAGGAAAGTCTAAAACCTGAGGACATAGGTTTAGGGTGCAAAGGGAATCTAAAGGACAGATTTTACGCACAGAGAGTGGCGGTTATATTGAAAGAGCTGCTCGAGAAAATTATAGAAGTACATACAATTATGACACTTAATTGACATTTGGACAGGTACATGGATAAGAAATGTTTAAAGGAATTGGGCCAAAAGCAAGCAAATAGAAAAAACTTAGGTTGGATGGAATCAAAAGGTCCCAGTGTGTTCATTATTCCTTCTCTGGATATTTCAAAATGTTTTCCATTTATCCTTTTTCCACCATTCTCTACCTATCACACATTTGAATTTCCTTGGTTGACAGGCATAAGTTGGGCTGAAGGGCCTTTTCTGTGCTGAATGACTCTAATAGCACTGAACTATTGTCAGGTTTTCAAGCATAGTCTTCTCACACGATTCTCCTTAAGATTGGCTGACGGTTATTTACAGTTCATTTTAGAATTTCAAAGCCACCTCTATATTCAAAGTTGAATTGATTAATTCTTAATGAAATATACAAATAATAGAGGTACTGTCATCCGTTGTACTGCACAGATGACAAAGCCAATGCTGTAACACAATGGCATCATTTGTGTCTCATTGAAAAGCTATGAGGAGAGATTTGTGGATTTAGCTGTCACAAACTACAGTATGTTGGAAAATACGAGTGTGTGATTATCCAAAGCTTCCTTGTGAAATTAGGCTGGAATCAGATGGCCCCATGGTGTTGAAGCATATAGACCATCCTTCCTCCCCAGACTTTTTGAAAAAGCTTTACATTTTTTCTAATTTCACCATTCTCCCCTAGGTGCATAGATTTCCTTCGAAAAGCATCACTTCCAGCAACGCATTCGCGACAGCTCATTAAGCCTCCAGTTCCTTCGGGTTCTTAGCTAGTGACATAGAAAACAATAGCATATTGTAACAGTAGACACTTTCAATTCCCACTGCTTCCTGTAAGTTCTCCCTGTGACCATATGGGTTTCCTCCAGGTGCTCCGGTTTCCTCCCACAGTCCAAAGACGTACCGGTTGGTAGGCTAATTTGTCATTGGAAATTGTCCCATGATTAGGCGAGGGTTAAATCAGGGGATTACTGGGTGGCACAGCTTAAAGATCTGGAAGGGTCTATTTCTCATTGTATCGCAATAAATAAAATAATTCTGTATCTTCTGGTTACTTTGTACACAAAATATCAACCCTGATGCTTTAAGTAAGATGGCAATATATAATGTGTATATTGCACTCCTCTGAATGAGGACAATCTTCCTTTTAAACAGTTTTCCTTGGGGCATTTTATTAAAAATCTCTGTCCACCATTCTGAATTTGGATATGTGTAGGTGAAGTTGGCCATTGAAAATCTCCTGACTCCTTCAGTGTTCAGTAAAATCTTGGCTGGTTCTTCTCTTCAGCTTGATTCCATCAACAGTTAATAATCTATCAATCTCTCTTGATAGATTGAGGGCAAGACCTCAGCTTTCAGCTTCATTCTTGTGTAAGCATGCTTCTGGAAAATAGCACTGCCTTTTTCCGATCCGATGTGTTGTTTGCTTATTACGTTGAAGTGATGTCAGCTCCATGATAAGCTTTCAGAAGCACAAACATTCATGGACTTAAAGATAAACAATGGGCAAATCAGAATCATGGGTATACTTTGAACAAGCCCATCTTCAAGAACATGGTGACAGGGCCTGACTGAGCCACAAGCATCAAGGTGATCTTTGTGTTCTCTTAGATCATTATTACACTGGCCAGAGAGGATAGATAGACACAGATTTGGAATGTCTGTTTGTAACAGGAGACAGAACTCAGAAAAGAGTCTAACAGAGGACAATAAATTAAATGCAGCAGCTGCTCATCATTTGGCAGAGGTTATGGCTTCAAACAACCGAGAAGAAAGAGAGGGAAGAAGATGAAAAAAAAATAAGCACAAGAAAAACAGACTCCATCTGCCTCGTTATGTGAACAGCAGAAAGAGCATTAAAGCAGAATATATTAACAGCTGCTTCATCACAGCTTGTGACGGCCTTTAGAATAATGATGGCTGCTCTGCTTTGCCAGACCAAAGCCAAGTGGGCCAAAGAGATGAATAAACATAAAGCTCATAAAGCAGGACGTCAGAGAGACAAGAGCTGAGGTGAAGACTAATGCAGCATCATTACACGCTACTCAGGCTGTAGTCCGCATTCAGGCTGGTCAGCCCTGCAGACTGGCACTACCCCTAGTAATGACTACATACTTCACATTCTGGGTGGCATGGTAGTGTAGTGGTTCGCACAACACTTTACAGTACAGACGACCCGGGTTCAATCCCAGCCCATGCTTGTGAGGAGTTTGTACATTCTCCCCATGACCACATGGGTTTCCTCCGGGTGCTCTGGTTTCCTCCCACAGTCCAAAGATGTACCGGTTGGTAGGTTGATTGGTCATTGGAAATTGTCCCATGATTAGGCTCGGATTAAATCAGGGCAGCATGGCTCAAAGGGCAGGAAGGATCTATTCTATGCAATATCTCAATAATTAACATAAAACAAGTAAATAATTTTTCATTATTTCCCTTCAGCTATCAAACTTACTGGAAGGAGTAAACTCAGTGCAGAGCATTAACCAGTAAAAATTGTCTGGGGCTGCATGCAACACCTTTAAAGATTTAGGATAATATTAACTGATTGCCAAGTGAACTGACTAGTTTTTGTTTCTTTCTACAGAAGTCCCATTAGAGTAACACAGATAGGCTCCTTGTGACAGAAGAACTCTTCGTTAGATTTAGCTAAGGCAAATAGATCTGAAAGAAACCTACTCTTCATTGCTAACTTAATTGTGCTTACTTTACAGAAGAGAAGGATACATTTGCTTTCATTGAAGATCTCATTGTCTGGACAAACAATTTCAAAGTTATTGGTGTATTATTTAATAGGTGGGACAGCAAGTTTATTAACTTTAGTTTTGTGCCCTTAATGACTAAATTACATCAATGTAAGCCTTGTGGACACTCTGTAATCTTTGTTCCTTCCAGAAAAATCTCTCACTGCCGTGTACCTTGACAATACTGGGCACTGTAGGTTGGGAGACTCTGCTCTAGAACCCTCAGCACCATAAGATATAGAAGCAGGATTATGCGATTCTTTCCATTGGGTCTGCTCCACCATTCAATCATGGCTGATTTATTTTCCCTCTTCACCCCATTCTCCGGCCTTCTTCCCAAAACCTTTGATCTCCTTACTAATCAAGAACCTATCAACTTTTGCTTTAAATATACCCAAATGACTTAGATTCCACAACCATCTATGGCAATGAATTCTACAGATTCACCACCCTCCGGCTGAAGAAATTCCTCCTCATCTCTGTTCTGAAGGACATCCTTGCATTCTGAGGCTTTGCCCCCTAGTCCTAGGTCCCCCGAATTTTGGAAACATTCTCTCCACATCCACTCTATCTAGGCCTATCAATATGATCCCCCTCATTCTTCTAAATTCCAGTGAGTACAGGCCCTGAGCTAAGAAACATGCCTCTTATGTTAACCCTTTCAGTTCTGGAATCATGGTAAACCTCCTCTGGACCATCTGCCACCCTGTTGTCTATAACCCCTACTAGGTCCTGCTCCATCCAATCACTGCTACCTTTTCCATATATTTCCTTATAGAGTTATAGTCAAAGAGTAAAACAACATGGAAGCAGGACCTTTGGCCCAACTAGTCCACGCCAATCAAGATGCCCATCTAAGCTCACCACATTTGCTTGCATTTGCCCTATATCCCTCAAACCCTTTCCAACCAATGTACCTGTCCAAGTGTTTTTAAATAGTAATATTATACCTGCCTCAAACATTTTCTCTGGCATCTCCATGTCACAGGAGGCCACTTGGTCCATCAAATATATTCCTGCTTATATAGCAGCCCATTCCTCTCTCGCTTTCACCAAAACCAATTCTCCCCATAGTCCTGTTAATTCCACTCCCTCTGTCAACCCCTCCCACCCTCAATATTCGATATGCCACCTATATATCAGGGGGAGTTTTTATTGTCTTTGGAAGCCATCGCACATAGAGGGAACACATTTGATGAAATGGAGTTCCTGCAAACCTCATCTGCACCATTGTGCCATCACTCTGATGTCCAGTACTCATTCTATGCTGCTCTGATTTCTGACTCTTAGACATCCCAATGCTCGGAGCTCCTCTCCCAAATCTCCCTCATCTTTCTGCACCTCTAGATACGTATTTCAAGCAGCTCCCTTCAAGCTCTTTCTGAAACTGCATTGTCAGTCCCTTGTCTCTACACCAACTCACACTTGGGAAGTTTCTCTAACATAATTGTCCAATCAATGTTCATTTTTGCAACTCTAATGGGGCATCACCAGACAATCCAAACACATGAAACGCACAAAGCCTTAGTGCCGTAGGGATGAACATTGCTGTTTCTTTTTAATTATCCCAACATCTGGCACTTCCAAATATACTGGGTGTCATTTACCATCTGGGACTTCACAATAGCGACAAGCCATTCAACACACCTGATACTTCCATGTTTTTGTTTCATTGTGACTGTTAATTTGCCATTCAGACCATCAAGCCCATGCCAGCTTTCAGCACATTCCCACCAATCCCACACCCCAAATCTTCTCCCTGAAATTGATTCTCTTGCATAGCTATCAACTGCTGCTCAGTCATTGGCCCACATGAGCCTTTTCCTTACCTCATATCCTATCAATCTAGTGTGTACGCACATTTCCCAGTCTACCTCATCATTGTTCTTGCACTTTGCCTACTTGCACCGATCTTCCTCTGTAGCTGCTACACTATATTACACATTGTTTTCTTTTTACTGCCTTGATGTGCTTACGGTGATATGATACGCCTGGATGGCACACACACAAAAGCTTTTCAGTGCATCTCTCTACATGTGACATTAATAACCCAATAACAAATACAGCCCTCGCCTTTACTAATACCCTCAAGGAATTCTCCGTTTCTTGTTTACATCATGAGAGGAAAAGATAATTAACATTTTCAAAAAGGAAAGGATTAAAAATTCTCCATTTAACTGCTCCCTTTCTAATTGTAATAATACTTACTTCAGCTTGTCTTTTCAGCTGGCTTTAGGCTGCCAGGTGATGCTGGAAAAGTTGCACTTAGTGAGTTCCCAAATTAAATCATTCAGAACCTATCAGCCCTTTGAAGATGCCCGGAGCCACATTAAATATCACGGCACTTCTTGGCAACTCCTGTCTCTCCATCAGCTGCTTGGCACTGCCTTTTGTTTCCTTGACTCTCACTTTATCAATCAACTCATGTTGTGTTTATTGTCATGAGCACAAGTGTATATCTGCAAGCTCAATGGAAAATTTACTTGCCAAATAGCATTAGAGGCACAACATTCAGATTAAGTACAAGACTTGTTCAAGAATGAACGCAATTGGAATCCAAAGATAAACAAAGTTCATTGTGCAGGATGTTCAAAATAGTAGTGGTATAGCTGCACGAAAGAAGCATGGCCTGGACGGTGTGGCATCCTACGTTGATTTCCTGCAAAGGAGACAGAGGAAACATTTTGCAGATCCTCCTGGACAAAGTGTGACTCTCTTCAACTCAGTGGAATCCCAAACCCAAAATTAAGAAGGGGCATATAACTTTTTTTACGTTCACATGTCACTAGTATACACTCAGTGGTATATCTGAGCGTATCTTCAAAGTCTTCTGCTACTGTAGCCCATCCACTTCAATGTATGACGTGTTGCACATTCAGAGATGCTCTTCTGCACACCGCTATCGTAATGTGTGGTTATCTGAGTTACTGTCAGCTTGAATCAGTCTGGCCATTCTCCTCTGATCTCTCTCATTAACAAAGTATTTACACCCATAGAACTGCTGCTCATTGGATGTTTTCTTTTCCACACTATACTTTATAAACTTTAGCGATAGTTGTATGTGAAAATTCCAGGAGATCAGCAGTTTCTGAGATACTCAAATCACCCCATCTGACACCAACAGTCACTCCACAATCAAAGTCAATTAGGACTCATTTCTTCCCCATTTTGATGTTTGATCTGAATAACAACCAAACCTCTTGACCACGTCTGCATGCTTTTATGCATTGAGCTGCTGCTACATGATTGGCTTATTAGATCTTTGCATTAACGAACAGATGTATCTCGTAACGTGGCCACTGAGTGCATATATTCTTAGTAGTGTTGTGTTAGTATATTCTGTGCACAAGCCACTAGTGTCGCTCATATAGTTTCATTTCAAGTGTTTGAGGGATAATTATACAGGGGTCCAGCTCCTTTGGTGTCTCAGTAGTATTAGCAGTAACTAAGACTGTAGCTCTTCCACACAAGACATAACATGGACCACTAGATGGCGCAATACACCAAGAGTAACACTGAAGATGGAAACCATTATTCATTTAACTTTTAATCCAAAAGCAACTCCTCCTCAACTGGGCACTGATCTGGTGCAGATGCTACCAGAAGACCCAATGGTTCTGCTCAATAGGTGATTGTTTATCTATTTCTTTGTGTGTTTCAGCAGCTTTTGCAAAGTGTAATTATCCTCACATAAGTATTCCATAAAGGTTATAAAGTTTAATGTAAATCAATAAGATCAATGCAGAATACCTTGCAGAAATGAGTTTAGTGTAATCTCAGCTATTGGGTTGAAATTGTTTTAACGTTGATGGATGGGCTAACAACCAGTGCAGAGGAAAATAATTAATTTTTAACGCCACTTTCTGACTTAATTGAAATAAATGATCCTACAGAGTGTAATTTTCACTCCCACTGCCCGACTAAAGACACTTAGAGTAAGAATGGATGTTTGCACCGATAAACAAGAAATAGCCCTGTCGGAGGTTGCCCCAAGGGTGATACTGGGCATTTGAATCCAACTGCATGTGAGCGGGGAAGGGGTTAAACAAAACTAGAGCTGATCACCTACAGTTGGTGTAAATATGTGCAGAGTCATTCACGTCTTTGGGCTGTGTGGCGAAATCTGAACTCGGAGTGAGTCACTGGGTGGTGTGCTCCAGGCCCAGAGCTCTTCGCTGCGGTGGTGTCTGGGTCCTAGTGTGAGATACGACATGCTGTTCGGACAATTTAAACACCGGTCCAGATAGACTGAAAAGACAGGGTGTCGGGATTGGAGATGAGAGCCAATTTCGCTCGCTCTCTTCATGGTGCTGAGGCTACAGAGACAGCCTCCGCTGCTATGCTCCATGCTGCCAATATGACAGACTGACACCAAGGCTTTGGGGCCTACTCCCGGCTGCTCCAGGGTTTGGATCCAAGGACTCACTTTGATCTGGAATATTCTTGTTCGCTTCTATTGTTTCCGTGATTTGTGTTTTTCTCCCCTTTGTCTGTGCATTAGGTGTTGGTTTTTATTTTATTTTTTTAATTGGGTGCTTTCAGGTTTCTTGCTTTGTGGCTACCTGCAAGCAAACAGATTTCAAGGTTGTATAATTTATACATTATTTGATAATAAAAGTACTTTAAAACTATGATGTGTTTAATTGTATGATTTCTGACACAGCTTTGGAAGCAATATGTGTTTCTGCATATTAGTCTGCATACTGACAGTGACCAGAGGTAGTCAGAAGGATATAGAAGTGAACATGAAGTTGCTGACCTCAGGAGCTAAAGGAACTGTTGTTGCATGAATGAAGTTACTGGAGAAAATTACTGGTCGACAAAACAAGGTACAGCAGGCTTCATACGGAGATGCTTTTGGTGGAAAGGTCTCACTGGCCCAATATAGGGCTCGATATTTTATGTACACTCCATATTTACAATGTATGGACAATGCTTTCTTTGAAACTACACAGAAACTTCACCCCTCCCGATTCACATCCACACCGCAGACATCTAAATGAACTTTAATTAGCATTGTCTGGACTGGGATTCACAGCTTTCAGGAACCCATCGTTCAGAGCAGCACTCCAAACTAAATTCACCATACTTTTTCAGGCGTGAAGACTGGTAGCCAAAGTCAATTGTTAAATGCATATGTCCTAAACCCAAAAATCATTCTAACAGGAACATCAAGGATTGTTGAATAAAAAGGATTATTCAAGTTGGAGAATTACGAGATCCCTCTTTGCCTCCCCAATGCACTAGTGCAAAGCAATTAAGGAGAACATCAAGAGGTTCTTCATCCTCAGAAAGCACACCAGCTTCCAAGGGAATTGTGTCAACTTCAGATGACTTTGTATGATTTGCTTCTGCTGCTGACGAGGGGGGTATGATGTGAGGGAGGAACTCCAGCTTTAGCTGTTCTTCCCTCACATCTACTCCATTGACTGCAGTAAATTGCCAGTATTCTCCAAGGCCATCTTCCAATCCAAACTATCACTGTGGAGGCCACGTCACTGAAAAAATTTAAAGCAGTGGTTGATAGGTTCTTGATCAGTAAGGGCGTTAATGGTTTATTGGGTGAAGACAGGAGAATGGGTTGAGAGACAAAATAAATCAGTCATGATTGAAAGGTGGAGCAGACTCAATGGGTCAAGTGGACTAATTCTGCTCCTTTGCGTTATGATATTATGGCAATGTGGGAGAGAGCAGAGGTGTGTGATGGAGGCCATCTGGGCTGGGGGCTGCCCTGTAGTGTTCACTTGGTGGAAGACAAGCTGGTTTGTGTTCATCTGTAGCTGCCCTAGTGTGTGATATCAGACTGCTGCACACTTGCTCTTGCAGAACAGTGTCTCTAGGAGCATCAATCTACAGAGCATGACATTCCGGCACTGCATGTTTTACTGCTACCATTAACTATATACGTGCTATATGCCTGTGCTGTGTGTGACTGTTGGTGCAGTGTTCTGCACCTTGGCCCTGAAGGAATGCTGTTTCATTTTGGCTGTATTCATTGTATGGTTAAATGACAATTAAACTTGAACTTATAAAATCCATTCCTTAGAACAGGATAAGACATGCTGACTCATCTTCCAAATGTTTTACAGAGGTGTATTGTGGTCCACAGCCTTAAGAGGACACCTCAGTAACCTCAAACATACTGAGGATCTGCAGATCTTTTATCCAGGTCTGTATGACAGAGATCACAGCTTCCTAGAACTTCCTGTCCTCTATTACCGAGGGCTTAGCAGACAATGAGAGGATGAGTCCAGATCAGCTACTAACCCTGGAGGAGATGACAGTCTTATCTGCAGCCTTGAGAAGAGTAAGACTCCCAGAAGCAACAGCTGCTCAGCTGAGTTGTACTCTGCTCTGTGTGACTGGATGGTTGTCAGTACGTCAGAATCCATGTTCTATCCAATGTCATCAGTAACCAATTCAAGTCTGTGCTTGGACCGTTAATCCTTCTGTGCTGTATCTGGCAGGAAAATCTCTTACAGCCTTGGGTGTTCAGGGATATCGTTGTCTACTTGTAGGCTGGGGTGGCAGGTTGTGGATATTACCTGGTCAGTGTGGAGCAGGAAAAGGCCTTTCTTTAACAGGACATCACACATGGACATGTTCGATGTGCTCCCCACAATGGGTTCTGGAGAGAGAATCAAGAATTGGATCCCTCTGCTCTACCCAAATATCAGTTTCACAGTTAAAAGGTTGGAAACGGATTGCCTCCCTATCAAGTCTGAATCAGACAAAGCCGCCTATTCTCTGCCTTGCTTGTATGTTGTATTGATCCCTTTCCAGATCAAAACATGAATAATAACGGCATAAGAGAGATGTTGATGCCGGGAGTGGGGACGCTCAAATCAAAGCTCCCCTGTACTCATATGATGTTGACTTTTCTGCTTAGATCCTCTCTTAGCCTGTAGATTGATCAGCATCTACAACTGTTTGAATGGGTTGATGGCCAGACTCAATCACAGGATAAATGAAGACATGTTCTTTGGCTACTGGCCTGATCGATCTGGTTTCTGTCACTGTCAAGTCACATGACCTGAAGGTGCTGGAGACCTGGTTCAAACTAATTGGGTAACCAAGGTAAAACAACAATTAGGACTATAGATGTGGCAGTCCCTCTCAATGGAAGGCAAATACCTGACATCACAGCAGTTAAGTGTGGCTCAGTACCATGGTACTTACCCAAGCCACCTCCTGTTTCCTCTGGTGATCCAGAGATCTTGGCTACCTTCTAGTATAAAGAGGATTGCAAGCGAGTTCTACCATTTGGTACCTTCCAGGAATCATGAATATGTATTGAGGGACACTGAAGCTCAGTTCAGCCACCTCATGGACTTGAGGAAAGATTGCACTCTACGGCCCTGGACACAGTGGGGCTGGGTTCTGTGTCACCATATCTCAAACACTACATGGGTGTATTGCTTAATCCGGAAACATGAGCGGCTTCTGAGCATAATAAAATGAACTTGATGATAGAATGAATATACTGGCTTGATCAAATAACTCCACTATTCTAACCATCAGACAGGAGGTGCAGAAGCTTGAAGTCCCACACCATCAGGTTCAGGAACAGCTACTTCCCTTCAACCATTCAATCTGTGAAAACCTCATCACTGCAGTTTAGCAAAACGGTGACCACTTCACACTAAAATGGACTTGGTTTTTCATTCTGGCTGTGTTCCTTATTGTAAAAGTTGTGCTTTATTGATGTTAACTTTATGTTTTTCTTTCGTATGCTGCTTATCTGATGATAGCCTGTATGCTGCTGCAAGCAAGCTTTTCATGACACCTGTGCTTACATGTACTTGTGCTTATGACAAACTCCACTTTGATGATAGTATAAATATAAAGACCTGAACTGATGGCATTATTTCCTGTACATACTTGCACAAATTAAATGTAGTTTGGAAATAAAAAGCTGTCAGGTCTGCACTTCAGCACCCCTCTTGGCATCATGCAAAAAAAGGAAGATTTTGGAAATCTTTTCTTCAAACTTCTCTTCAATCAATCCATCTCTAACTGGTGATGGGACATTAACCATTTCGACATCACCTCTTCCCCATCTATTGCAACCTCACCCCCCCCCCCACCCCCAAATGCACTGTTCTCCACTATCTCCGCAGAAATCTCTATCTCACCAAACCTCCAGACAAGGGTAGTATTGTTGTACGGCAACATGAGTGAATCTGCAGATGCTGGAAATAAATAAATAAAATAAAAACTCCTGATGAAGGGTTTCGGCCCGGAACGTCGTTTTTACCTCCTCCCATAGATGCTGTCTGGCCTGCTGAGTTCTGCCAGCATTTTGTGTTTTTTAGTATTGTTGTAGTCTGGCGGACTGACCCCTGCCTTGCTAAGGACAGACAGAAGGTTGTGGATGTCTGTTACCTACCCTTTAACTATGGGCCTGCTGAGAAGCATCAGAGTCCTGTCACCCACCCCATCACAAAGTTCACCTCTAAAGATCTCTCGCTATAGCTTCCAACCTCATATTTACCTTATCCTGCACTGCCCATTTCTATTTCCATTGTAAGATCCATAGACCTAATGGCCTCAGTAATAGCCACTGCTTCCATCTGCTCCTGCCCCACTGAACTCATGTCCTTGTATTTTGAAATCATTTTGTTGGCTATTAGTTCAGTCCTTTCCTACCTACATCTGTGACACTTTGCATGTTCTCCTATCATTTTAACAATTTCCAGCTCCCAGCCCTGACAGTCTGATTTTCACCATGGGCATCCAGTCCCGATACACCGATAGTCCTGATACATCAGGAAGGCCTCAAGGTTCTCTATTTCATTCTTGACAGCAGACCCAACCATCCTCCTCCTCCATCTAATAGAACTGGTGCTTACCTTTAACTTCTCTTTCTTCAGACCAAATGTGTAGCCACAGGCACTTGTATGGACCCCGGCTATGGCTGTCTTTTTATTGACTACATGGAACAATCTATATTCCAAAGCTACATTAGCAACACTTCGCTGCTGTTTTGCTGCTACACAGTGCTTCCTGCACTAATCTCTGAAGGCAGATTACCCACCAACACCTTTTACAAACCCACTGACTTCCAGTTACCTTGACTACATCTCTTCCCACCCTGTCTCTTGCAAGGATGCTATTTCTTTGCCAGTTCCTCCTGCTCATCTGCATCTGTTCTCATAAGACTTTCAATTCCAGGACATCTGAGATTATTCCTTTTTAACTGTAGAAAATGGAATCTTCCTCTCTTCTGCTATTTGTCTTCACCCCATCCACCCCAATAAAAACAAGTTCCTTTTGTCCTCAACTACCACACTATGAGCATTTGCATCCAACCCATCATTCTACACCACCAGGCACACCATCCCCTCCTCTATCTACAGGGATCGCTCCCATGACTCTATTGTCCCCTCATCCCTTCTCTCCATTCTCCTTCCAGGCACTTATCCCTGCAATCACGCTAAATATTACACCTATCCCTACAGCTCCTCCCTCACCATCATTCAGAGCCCTAAATTGTCCTTCCAAGTGAGCCAGCACTTCACATGCGAATCCATCAAGGTCATTTATTGGATCCTTTATAAGCACCTTTCTTCTGTCTGCTGTAAGAGCCAGGATCTCACAGTGGCCCGACGTTTTAATTCTACTTCCCATTCACACAATGACATGTCCGTCAACAGCCTTCTCTACTGCTGAGGCCAAATGCAAATTGGAGGAACAACACCTTATATGCAATCTTAGTAGTCTCGAACCTGACAGCATCAACATTGACTTCTTCATCATCTAGTAACCTCTTGCCTCTTTACCCCTTCCCTTTCCACTCCCTTATGACCTGCTCATTACCTACACCTTCTTCCCACTGTTCCCCCTCCTCCTTCTCTTTATTTCATGGTCCACTGTTCTCTCCTATTAGTTTCTTTTTCAGCACTTTGCCTCTTCACCCCATCACTCCCAGCAATTTCCTCTCCCCACCCTGTATCTCCCCTTCTCACCTGGAATTACTTATTGCCTGATAGCTTGTGTTCTGACCTCACTCCATGCCCTTTTATCCTGGCTTCTGCCCTCTTCCTTTATAGTGCAGATGATGGTCTTGACCGAACAAGTCAACTACTCACTTCTCTACATCAATGGTGCCTGATCTGCTGAGTTCCTCTCATGTCCTGTGTGCATTGCTCAAGATTTCCAGCACCTCTCTTGTGCCTCGGTGGAATAATTTAACCCAAATTCAGAAAGTGTCAAATAACCCCCAGATTTCAGAGCAAGAGCAGCAGTGAAGATAGGTTTGAGAATATGTGAGCCCTACAATGGAAAAGTTGAAGAGCAACAGAAGAAAATCTTCATTGAGTCCAGTGATAAATGTTTTAACAAGCATTCTGTTGAGACTCCAAGAACAACACAAGCAATGCCAATACAATCAAGGTCCAAAAGTTTAAAGTCAGCTAATCTGGATAAATATACACTCATAAAAGGGAGCTATGTAGTTTATGTAAATCTAACATTATTCATTACCTTTGTTATCACACATGAGCGTCTAAGAAGAATATTTTGATTTGTTTTATCCACTTCTTATGCACACTCTGCAAACTAATACACAATTAACCCAAAACTGCATTCCGTGCAACACCAAGTTTTGAGCCTGTGAGTAGGCTAAAGTCTCACCCACAGAAAGGAAACAGCACCCAACTCTAAACCTGCAGACCATTGGTTCTCTCATCCACCACCAAATCACAGACTAATCTCAAAGGGCATTCCACTACAAAACCTCCATTGCTACAAGCCCATTCCTGCTTACCAACCAGATAGTAATTCTCAAATAGAAATTATGTTTGGAAATGCTCAGCAATTGTGTAGAAAGAAACTGTTCTACTAAAATGTCACCACACTGGAGGAATTACATGCTGGTCATCTAGGTGTAATTGAAAGAAAGCATTGGCTTGAAGCTTTGTCTGGAGGTCTGGGATAGATCAGTAGATTGAGCAGCTTGCCACACATTGTCCAGGAAACCAACAGATCCAGAAGATTCCAAGAGTAGCAACTCTTCATCCCTGGGAATGGCTTGCATTTCCCTGGCGAAGGATCCATGTGGATTTTACCAGACCATTCATGGGCACAAATTGCTTGGTAGTAGAGGATGCAGCTACTAAGTGGCAGAAGTGTTCCTGATAGCCTGCACTAGAGCCTCACATGCTGCTAATGTGTGGAGAAGCCTCTTCTCAAAGACTGATGTTTTGGAACACGTCATTAACCACAATGGACCACAGTTAGTTGCGGAACAGTTTCAGCAACTCCTGAAAATGAATGGGATAAGACATATGACATCTGTACTGTATTACCTGGCTACAAATGGCTGCATGGAAAGGTTTGGCTAGAGACTAAGGAATGCACTGTAAGAAATGTCAGCAGAATACATTACAGTATCACTGAATCAGAAGTTCTCCAATTTCCTCCTAGCACATGGCAATGCAGCATTCTCCACAACCAACAACTCACCAGCTATGCAGTTCCTGGTTCGTCCTTTGTGCTCATGATTAGATATCAGAAGGAGTGTGCAGGACAAACAGCTGAGACAACTTGAGGGCTCCTCAAACAAGGAGGTTTGATATTTCACTCCTGGACAAGCAGCCCTGGCAAGGGAGAACAGAGGTGATCAAAAGTGGGTACTTGGAAATATTAAGGACAGTGGAGATTGCATCAGATATCATCTGGAGACAAGGCATCAACCAGCTGAGGAGAGCAGAGTCAATTGTTAAGAGAAGAAAGGTGTCGACAGCTGTCAGAACCACTTCCTGCAGTCCCAGAGTCAACTCCTACAACCACCACGGAGAAGGGCTCAGACCCTGAAATTGTTTCACAGCCACAAATCTCTTCTGCCAAACAGAATGACCACCCGCCCACCCAACCCCTGGTCAGGAAAGATGTAATCTCACAATCCTTCATAGCGATTAAATCTTTAGGCCTGCCATGGGACATTTAAATTAGTTGTATTATATAGTATACTGTATACACACAGTATATATGTATAGGAGTTGAGATGCATTCTATATTGAGTTGGTGTTTATAGCTAAGCAGGGAGGAGTGTTGCATATTTAAAATTTCAATAGTATTTGAGTAATATTTTAAATATATTGTTTGATTAAGTATTCTTTGGTGGTTACATGACTCATTACAGGTTATATGTAAGAAGTACATGTGTGGATAGATCATTAGGCCACCATGTCATATGTGCACGGCATACCTCAGTGAAGAAAGAAGCAGACATGCATTGCTCAGTTCCCTGTTTTTTCTTTCGATTAGTTTTACGTATTGAGTTACAAAACATACGAGTACCTCTTATCTCGGGAGCAGCCATGATTTTGCTTTTAAGGAAAAGGGTAAACACATCAGGTTTACCTTCACCTTAAGGAATATGCTGACCTTGGACTTTTAAAAGCCTTCCAGCTACCATTCGTTCCTTTCCCTTCAAATAGTCTGGCCTAATGCTAGATCCTGCCTAATTCCCCCCAAATCAGCCCTATTCCAGTTTAGGACTCAGACCTGTCCTATCTTTTTCCATTACTATCTTAAAAGCACTTCTGTTCCTTCTGTTCACCAAGAGGAGGTCCATTATTTCACCTTTCCAAGTAGGGCCCTCTGCTTGTGAACTCGGGAAATTTTCCTGGATACATTCACAAATTCCAGACCATTAGGTCTGCTCTGCCATTCAATCATGGCTGATCCTTTTTTTCTCATCTCCTCCTCAACCCCAGTTCCCGGCCTTTTCCCTGTAACCTTAATGCCATGTCCAGTCAAGAACGTATCAATCTCTGCCTTAAATACTCCCAGTGACCTGGCCTCTACAGCTGCATATGGCAACAAATTCCACAAATTTACCACCCTTTGGCTAAAGAAATTTCTCCGCATTTCTGTTTTGAATGAATGCCCCTCAATCCTGAGGCTGTGCCCTCTTGTCCGAGGCTTTCTCACCATGGGAAATATCCTTTCCATATCTACTCTGTCTAGGCCTTTCAACATTTGAAGGGTCTTAATGAGATCCCCCCTCATCCTTCTGAATTCCAGTGAGTACAGACCCAGAACCATCAAATGTTCCTTGGCAACACATCATCCTGCAGCCTCTTCTGCAGCCACAGAATTTACTCTCTGTCCCTCTCATTAGAGTCTCCTAACAATATCACCCCAGCTGACTGAACCCTTTGCCTCTGAGTTTGAGAGCCAGAAACAAAGTTTTTCCTACTGTTAGCCCCTGAAAGAATCATATGTCAAACAGTATCCAGAGAGGTAGACTTGTTAGTGAGGGAAATGAACACAGGGGAACCTTGCACTGACTGCCTATACCCCTTAATATTCTAGCAGTTATTAATTACGCATCACAATGAGTAAATAATGTTCAGAATTCCAAAGAGCGTTGTTCATGGTTTTTTTCAAATCTTACAATGGAATGCTAGAAGATTGTTAGCTAACGGTCAAGGGTTTAAGAAATTTATGGAAGATTTGCCAAATAAACCTAATGTTATATGTGTACAGGAAACCTGGTTGAAATCTTGTCTAAGTTTTAAGATATGATGTTATGTTGATAAGACATGATGTAGCAAAATATCAACTTTAGCCACTAAACTTTAGACCTGAACATGGATTGAAGACTAAACTTAAAATGTGGTCTTGGACAATAGTTTCCTGGAGTTATGGATGTCAGTTAATAGAAAAGCAGGTAATGATGAGTATCATCTATTTCAGGTGTCTGGAGTATGGGTGCAAAGGAGGTGTGAAAATTATATGTAATTCAGAGGAAGATTCATTGTAGGTATACTCTACTTATAAAACAGTCCTTTGATCTTTAGCATATAAAATGTCATAGAAACATAGAAAACCTACAGCACAATACAGCCCCTTCAGCTCACAAAGCTGTGCCAAACATGTGCTTACCTTAGAAATTACCTAGGCTTACCCATAGCCCTCTATTTTTTTAAGCTCCATGTACCTATCCAAGGAATCTCTCAAAAGACCCTATCGTTTTCGCCTCCACTGCCGCCATCGGCAGCCCATTCCACGCACTCACCACTCTCTGAGTAAAATACTTACCCCGACATCTCCTCTGTACCTACTCACCTGCACCTTAAAACTATGTCCTCTCATGCTAGCCATTTCAATCCTGGGAAAGAGCCTCTGACTATCCACATGATTAATACCTCTCATCATCTTGTACACCTCTATCAGGTCACCCCTCATCCTCCGTCGCTCCAAGGAGAAAAGGCTGAATTCACTCAATCTATTCTCATAAGGCATGCTTCCCAATTCAGGCAACATCCTTGTAAATCTCCTCTGCATCCTTTCTATGGTTTCCACATCCTTCCTGTAGTGAGACGACCAGAACTGAGCACAGTACTCCAGAAGGGGTCTGACCAGGGTCCTATATAGCTACAACATTACCTCTTGGCTCTTAAACTCAGATCCACGATTGATGAAGGCCAATGTACCATATTCCTTCTTAACCACAGAGTCAACCTGCGTAGCAGCTTTGAGTGTCCTATGGACCCGGACTCCAAGATCCCTCTGATCCTCCACACTGCCAAGAGTCTTACCATTAATGCTATATTTTGCCGTCATATTTGACCTACCAAAATGAACCACTTCACACTTATCTGGATTGAACTCTACCTGCCACTTCTCAGCCCAGTTTTGCATTCTATCAATGTCCCACTGTAACCTCTGACAGTCCCCCACACTATCCACAACACCCCCAACCTTTGTGTCATCAGCATATTTACTAACCCATCCCTCCACTTCCTCATTCAGGTCATTTATAAAAATCACGAAGAGTAAGGGTCCTAGAACAGATCCTTGATGCACACCACTGGTCACCGACCTCCCTGCAGAATATGACCCATCTACAACCCCTCTTTGCCTTCTGTGGCCAAGTCAGTTCTGGATCCAGAAAGCAATGTCCCCTTGGATCCCATGCCTCCTTACATCTCAATAAGCTTTGGATGGGATACCTTATCAAATGCCTTGCTGAAATCCATATACACTACATCTACTGCTCTTCCTTCATCAATGTGTTTAGTCACATCCTCAGAAAATTCAATCAGGCTTGTAAGGCACAACCTGCCTTTGATAAAGCCGTGCTGACTATTCCTAATACTATTCCTCGCAGTCGCATCCTCAAAATTTGTTTTTGTCATATGTCATAATTTCATAGAAAACATAGAAAACCAACAGCACAATACAGGCTCTTTGGCCCACAAAGCTGTGCCGAACGTATACCTACCTTAGAACTACCTAGGCTTTACCCACAACCCTCTATTTTTCTAAGCTCCATGTAGCCATCCAGGAGCCTCTTTAAAAGACCCTATCGTTTCCGTCTCCACCACTGCTGCCGGCAGCCCATTCCATGTACTCACCACTCTCTGTGTAAAAAAACTTACCCCTGACATCTCTTCTGTACCTACTTCCAAGCACCTTGTCATATAAAATTGGGCCAAACAAGCCTCTTCTTCTATATCTACTAGCTTCAGTATCTCTTTGGTGACTTTGTTCGTGTTACAACAGCGATCAGAAAATGGGCAATGGAGGAGGAGTGATTACCTTTGTCAAAAATGGGATGGCACACACAGTTTTGGAGATTGGGATTGTTTATGAGTCAGTTGTGGTTGAAATTGTGGGAAAGAATAGTAAAAATTTTATAATCCTTGTGAAAGGTTAACCACCTGATATGTTGGAACTGTGAGTGGAAATGGGAAAAATAAGGCTATACAGTGTGGGGATTTGAATACTATATGGGGTTATAGTGGCATAACTGTGAATGGGATGGTGGTGGAAGACTTCCTGGAAAAAAAGTGTTTGGTGTGCTTGAATGACAGTAGTACAAGGATAAACCGATTTAACAACACTGCTTCTGCTATAGATGCAGAAACAGTGGTGTCTGAGGAAATGACAAGTGTGTGTAACTGGGAAGTGTATAATGATACAACAGTGGGGAGTGATCATTTCCCCATTACCTGTACATTGGGAATAGGTGTGTATCAGCGGAAAGGTCTTCATATCCCCAGGTGTAATTTTAAAAAGGCATATTGGGATGTCTTTGATGATTTATGCAAAAGTAGAGTTGCTGATCATTTGGTTTTGGAGGATATCATGTTGAGCAATACCCTGTGCTCTGAGCTCAACTCAACAGATGAGGAATCAATTCCCAGTTCGTTGGGAGATAATAAAAGGAGAGCTGTTCCCTGGTGGACAAATGAATGTAAAAGAGCTGAGGAGGTGTGGAATAAAGCTTTAGGAAACTTAGACAGTGTTACTCCGATTCATCTTTCACACGATATAAAAGAGGTCAAGCTTTAGTTAGAAAAGTAGTGAGAAGGGCAAAGAAAATGTATTGGAGGATGTTGTGTGATAGCATTGGGAAAGAGATCCAGGGAGGGGAAGTTTGGGGTGTGACACAGAAAATGGGGGGAGGGGGAAGTTAGATGAATTACCGGTTTTGTATATTGGGGTAAAGGTTGCAGTTACTGATTCTGACAAAGCAGTGTTATTAGCAAAAACATATGTCAGTGCACATAGTTCAGCCAATTTAAGCAAAGAAGAGAGGTCTTATAGAGAACCAGTTTTAGCAAGCAATCCTCAGATTGCTGAGAAAAAGTATGTTCAGTTCCTGCTTGGATGTCAAATTTACACTGCCTGAACTTCAAGGGGTTATTAATAGTGCTGGTCAGACACCACCTGGGAAAGATGAAATTTGTCATAATATGTTTACATGGTTATCAGATTCAAGACCTGTGTTGGTTTTGAAATTCTTTAATACAATATGGGTTGAAGGGCAACTTCTTGCTTCCAAGAAATTAGCAATTGTTATACCTATATTGAAACCTGATAAAGATTAATCAGATCCTTCCAGTTGTAGACGTATTTTGCTAACTCAACATGAATGTAAGATAATGGAATGAATAGTTATAGCAAGGTTTTCTTATTTTGTAGTAATTAGTGGAAGATGAACTGTATATATATCTGGATTTTTTTAAAGGCAAAATGGCCATGGACTCAGTTTTAAATTTGGAATCTGATATTTGTAAGGCTCAAGTTAATAAAGTATCAGTGGTAGCAATTTTCTTTGATGTAGAGAGAGCTTATGATATATTATGGGCACAAGGATTGCTGTTTAAACTGGAAAAGATGGGAATAGGTGGTAGAATGTTCAATTGGATTCAAGATTTCTTTATATAATAGAAAGATACAAGCTATGAAAGATACATTCTATAAGGAGTATGAGATAGAGTATGGGACTCCACAAAGAACTTTGTGTAGCCCACTCCTTTATAGGTTAGTTAATGATATTTTCTTAAACGTTGGCTCAGACATTTCCAAATCATGATATGTTGATCATTGTGCAGTGTGGAAGGGAGGCAGGAATATGAACTATATAGTTTGGAAAATGCAGGCAGCTATTAATGAAGTAGAGGAATGGGGACATCAGAGGGGTTTAAATTTTCTGTCCCCAAAACTCAAGTGATTTGCTTTTCTAAAAAGAACATTACACCCACAATTGCTCTCAAGTTATATGGTAAATTTCTTAAACAATTGTCAGTGGTAAAGTCTCTAGATATGTGGACGAACACAAAACTAACATGGAAGGTGTATGTGAATAAAGATTTTGAAAAGTGCAAAGAAAGCTGTCAATGTGCTCAGGTACTTAGGTGGGTGTGAGTAAGAGTCACTTAAAAAATGTAAGCTGCTTTAATGAGTTTGGTCTTTAATTATGGATGTGTTGTTTACGGGTCAGCCTCATCAGCGGTCTTAAAGCCCCCAGATAAAGTTCAAGCTCAAGCAGCGAAATTATGTTGTGGTGCTATTAAATCATCCCCAATTTCAGGATTACTGGTAGAAATGGGTGAAGCACCTTTACATCTTCTCGCAGGTTTGTTGGGTTAACGTAAGAGGACATAAAGTTGGATATCCAATATTGGCAACATAAGTAGAGTGTGGGAGCACTGTATTCATAAGGTCTTCAGTTTTGGGTGGATGGGCAGAAAATCTTGGGTTATTTAAGATGGATTATGGTTTTCCATAACCCCTTCCATGGTTTTCCCCCTTGCCTGTGGTTGATCTGGGCCTTCAGGAAAAGATCAAGATGAGTAGTGATTGTATATCATCGGCACAGGAAGTTCAACAATATATGCAAAGCCAATATTATGGATTCTTACATACCTACACAGTTGATTCAAAAGATCCAGTGACAGGTCATTCAGGAGTTTTTGTTTATGTTCCAAAGTTTCTAGTGACTATTAAGAAAAGATCATCAGACAAAGGAGCAGCGTTCAAGTCTGAGATGGTTGCTATTACTTTAGCGTTGGAATGGGTTGAATAAGTATGCCTGATGATGTATTTCTATGTCCTGATTCATTCTCGGTTTTAATATCTATTAAAACAGGTACTTGAAATGGTAGGTCAACATTCTTCCTGAGATTGGCCAACATCTGCTGAGGCTGCAGGGTCTAGGCTTGTGTATACATTTTGTATTGATTTCTGCCCATGCTGGGCTTGAAGGAAATGAGGTGACAGACATTCTTGCCAAACAATCACTTAAAATTAAGGATACAAATGTAGTGGTGCCTTTTCATAAAGGGGAGATGAAGATCATAATTTAAAAATCTATTCAACCATTGTGGGATTAAAGTTGGGATAAGGAAAAGAAAGGATGGCATTTATATAAAATTCAAAAGATGGTCGGAATTCAACTGGGAGATGGGTATAAAGGAGAGGAGTTATACTTACAAGTTTATGTACTGGACATACTAGGTTGAATAATTCTCTGCTCAGAGTTAATATGCATGATACGGGCATCTGTAAGGAGTGCACTTGTCAAGAAACAGTGCAGCATATATCATTTGAATGCAGTTACCGTGAGATCTTTGGGATAGACACAGTTTAACATGGAACATTCATTACGAAATCACTGTTATCGTAATGGATATAAGTATGTATTTGACTTTCTGAAAAGCATTAGGCTTTTTGATATTTGAGCTTTTTCTGGGGGGGAACTTTAGTAGGTATACTTCCTACCTTTTTACCTCACACTCCAACTCAGTAGGTGGTAGTGATAGTAGGCACCTTATGTTGGTCTGGTCAACCACCATTACACATTACAAGAAGAAGAACTCACAAGCACTAAAACCTATCACTTTTAAATTCTCCTGCTCTCGTGGCAAATAGTCTAAAGGTCCCAAATGATCAGAATGCCAAATTCAATTAAAACTAATGAAACATCGGGTAGGAGTGTCGTGGATCCAAGGACACAGCCTCAGAATAAAGGGATATCTCTTTAAAACTGAGGTGAAAAGGAATTACTTCAGTCAGTGTGAATTCATTGCCACAGAGGGCTGCAGAGGACACGATGTATTTAAAACAGAAATTGATAGTTTATTGATTATTGTGGAGGTATAAGGCTATGACGAAAAGGCAAGGGAAAGGGGTTGAGCCAAAATAGCCATGATTAAAAAGCAGAGCAGACTCAATGGGCTGAATGGCCTAATTCTGCAACTATATCTTATGGACAATGCAAAGTAGTTTGTGAAGTAGTTATATAAAACATAGATGAGTACAGTACAGGTACACATCCATCACCTGCAATGTCTATGCCGAATATAATGCCAAAATGGACTAATCCCTTCTGGCTGCACATACAGCACAGCATGGGCCCTTTAGCCCACGATGTTCAACCTGATCCACAGTCAATCTAACCCTTCCCTCCTACACAGCCCATAGCCCACTATTTCTCTTTCACCAATGTCCTTATCTAAGAGTCTCATAAATATCAGTAAAGTATCGGCCTCTACCATTGCCCTTAGCAGTGCATTTACCACACTCTGCGTACAACACTCAGCTCTGACATTTCCCCAGAACTTTCCTCTACGCTCCTTAAAATGATGTCCTCTGGAATTAGCCATTGACTCCTTGGCACTGGCTGTCCACACTATTTATGCTTCTCATAATCTTATACACCTCTATCCAGTCAGCTCTCATCCTCCTTCATACTAGCTCACTCAACCTTTCCTCATTAGATATGTCTATGCTGCTAAGAATCCTGCCATTAACCTTGTGCTCTGCCTTCAAATTTAACCTTCCAAAGTGTATCACTTTGTATTTTTCTGGATTGAACTCCATCTGCCACTTCTCAGCCCAGCTCTGCATCAATGTCCCATTGTAACCTATGACAAACTCCCATGCCATCTACAACAACACCAACCTTCATGTCATTGGCAAATTTATAACCCTGTCTTCCAAATCCACATTTTAGTCATTTATAAAAATCCCAAAGAACAGTGATCCCAGAACAGATCCCCGTGGAACACCACTAGTCACTGACCTCTAGCCAGAATACGCTTGGTCTATTGTCACCCTCTGCCTTGTGTGGGCTAGCTAACACCAAATCCACACCGCCAGGTTTCCATGGATCCCAGGCCTCATGACTTTACAAATGAGCCTGGTCAGATGCCTTATAAAAATCTATATACACCAATTCCATCCCTCTACCTTCATCAATTTGTTTAGTCACTTCCACAAAAAAGTCAATCAAGTTCACGAGTCAGAACTTTCCCCTCACAAAGCCATATTCCCTGCACATTCATCTGTCTAAAAACTTCCTAAACAATATGTTAATATAATTATGTTAGTCTTGGGCACTAGAGTCAATAAAACAAAATCATGTAATATTTCCACAGAATATCCAATTACTGCATTTAAGCTTCCTTGTAAACTAAAACCTGGAGTTGTTAACTGATAGAAGCTAATGAAAAATATATTGTTTCCTCATAATCAAAATAGCATTGCAGGTGACAGCTGATGATGATCTGTAATTAGACACAATTACAAAAGGTAATTTGAGTAAGACTCTCGATATAGAAAGATGCTCCAAAATAATAAATAGGATTTTATCTGCTGAATAATTGTCACCAAGCCAACAAAAGAGATTCATGGGCAGCCCACCAAAAGCTGGTAACGAGGTCAGGTTTAGATAGCTGTTCTCTTGAAACCTCCTTCCTGTTATAGTTGCTTTAGTCTCAAAGCAAATTTTCCAGAATCTCTGTAGCTTGTTTTTATGCCTGTCTGGTAGCCCAATTAATTTCTCAACCTGCACTTGATGTTTTTACTGCTCCATTGAGTCTAGAAGCGGGCCTGAAATGTGACTGGCCTAGAAGACTATGTAGGGATAGTAATGTAGCGAGGGAAGGGACAACTAAGTAACAAATTTGGAATGGGAATTGGCCGTGGGGAGAGTAGGGAGACTGGGAGTGAACCTTGGAAGGTGAAGAGGTCCAGTGTGATAAGTCATTGCTCAAGAGAGGAGGATGCTCCGTACTGGAAATGACAAATTAGGAGTGGATCCTGCAGAGTGGAGCTTGAGCGGACGTGAAGGGGAGGGAGGTGGGGTGGAGCACAGGAACAGGAAGTGACAGGCTGGATGGGAAACTAAACAAGAAATGCATGGCAGTAATGGGTCGTAGAGAGAGCAGAGTTACTGGAGAGGGTCCACGGAAAGTGAAGAGGTGATGAACCAGCATATCGGGTGAGGGAGGGGGCACACAAACAGCCAGACAAGACAGAGCGAACTTTGAGGGTGCGTGTTAACATGCAGTAAGGGAAATACAGAGTTGGCTGGAAGATCCAGAGTGGAAAGGGCAAACTGGGGTGGGGTGGTCGAAAGTGGATTGGCAAACATGAAGAGGATACAGACATGACAGGGTGAAGTGCAAGCTGGTGTGGGTAAACTGGATTAATGTAGAGATGTACAAGGATGGTATTGACCTTAAGGGCCGAAGGGCCTGTTTCTATGCTCTATGAAGCTCTGACTCTATTCTCACATTTTTGTTTTGCAGCTGGGTTCAGGCCTAATATAACCGCTTAACAACCCATTTTCTTTATAATAAAATTCAGGTTGCTTCTATATTTGTAATTAAGTTTGGCAATGTTATCACCTGGAAACTCTAAACCACTTTCTCTCTTTATTCAAAGTGGATCATTCTCCCCAATGTTATAAAATACCAATTTCTTGATTCATACTTCTGAAACCAGAGTCTTGAATTTTAAATGGGATTGGTTGTGGTGAGAGATTGAATGGTTGAATGGTTCCAGTTAATATCATTCACATCAGGTCAGCAGGAAATTACTTCCCAGATTGAGGAGGTGCAGCTTGTCGCAGAATAAACTTTTACAGGTCTCCTGTTGAAAGTATCCTGATTAGCTGCACCGTGGTCTGGTACATCTGTCTGAATGTGCAGTAATGTAAGAAGCCGCAGAGGGTAGTGGACCCAGCCCAGTATATCATGAGCTTATCTCTCCCCACCACTACCTCAAGAAGACAAAACCCTTCATCAAAGATCCTCACCATCCAGGCCATGACATCTTCTTGCAGTCACCATCTCGCAGAAAGCACAAAGCATGAAATCTCTCACCACCAGGTTCAAAAACAGCTACTTCCATTCAACTCTTCAGTTCTTGAACCAATCTGCACAATATGCAACACTGTGACCACTTTACAATACAGTGGATTTTTCCCCCAATTGAGTCCTTTCTTGTAAAACTGCATTCAATTTGTTTTTCTTGTGGATGGTGCTTATCTGATGCTATGTACCTGTGATGATGCTGTGATGCACCCAGGCAAATGATAATAAATTTGACTTTGAATAATGTTTTAATTCAAGCTTTTTTCCTTTTTATAAAGTTTTTCAGAAACAATTGTTGCTGCACTTTTTAAGGTTACAATAGATATACAACACAATTGTATACAATAGGGTCTTTTAAGAGCCTCTTAGATAGGTACATGGAGCTTAGAAAAATAGAGAGCCATGCGCTAGTGAAATTCTGGGCAGTTTCCAGAGTAGGTTACATGGTCAGCACAACATTGTGGGCCGAAGGGCCTGTAACGTGCTATAGATTTCTATGTTCTATGTTCTATGTTAAATGATTGTTAAGAATTCTTCATTAATTTAATCAGGAATGATGTGGGTTACAGTGTATGTTAAAAACAATAACCAATTTTCTCACATTTTAAAATATGCCTCCTTTTGATACTTCAAGGACATTATAACCTACCATTAGGTGTACAATAGCTTGACTTGCCACTACTATAAATCACACAAGGCAAACAATAGATAAATATTTATATTAATTGAACTACATTGAAACCCCTGAGAGATAAGTCCATAGACTAAACACTAAATTTGTTCTCTCAATCAATATTTGGTGTGCCTAAGTAACAAGGGAGCCAACCCTCATGTGAGTGGTAAAAGAAAGACATCTTGATTGTCTGAATTCTCAACAAAGGTGTTTGAATATTACAAATTTGCTGCTTTCGTGAGGAAGGAGGTATATGAGCCTTCTGTCCCACACTACCAGGTGCAGGACAGTTATGACTTTTTAACCATCAGGCTCTTGAACCAGTGAGGATAACTTCACTCATCTCAATACTAACTATTCAGAGATGATCTTGTCAATTAAGATATGCTCCCTTTATGAATTTAAAATTCTATGTAACCAACCAAAATATTGAACTAAACTGTGTAAATATAACTATTGAAATCATGTTTGATCACCGACTGTAACCTTCCTGTTGGTAGAGTACAGAACCTTGAAGTACTCTGGGTTCAGAGATATTCTTCTCTTACATTCTTGCAGGTGATTCTTCCACTGGGTCTCCTCTGTGCATCTGCTGGTTAAAGGAACTGTAACATCTACAGCTCTGGTCTCTGCATTCAAAAATGCTAAGAGTATTAATTGTTGTCAATCTTGAGGCCAGAATGTGGGCACAATGCTAAATCTGGGGTCTGTGTAGATCTCATCTGAATGTCCAGTACAATACTGGGGAAGGGTGCATTACCTGCATCATTGAGGTGGGCCTGGAGTCTGTGCATGGGTGGACCATGGAGGGAACTAAGCTGCACCTGTTTCCACACTTCTGGAAGTTTCTCCTCCCATTCAAATTGGAGCCACTGCCCAACAGCTGATGCAACAGGTGTAAGGGGGTGCATCCCTTCCCATCTCTATGTTTTTCTCTGCTGAAGCAATTTTATTGTAAATATGTATCATCAGTTCAAGTGGAAGGAAAACATGGTGGAGGTTGTGAAGTGAAGGAACACAATCTATAATCAAGTAATCACTGGCTCAGAGGAGAATGATGGGGTAATTACTGCTTTTCTACAATGACTTAGAACAAGCAGCTTTTGAAAGCTGCTCATTTAGAGAGATGGTATTTAGAGGCATTCTGTTCCCAAAACAGACAGAACCACAATCCATGAATCCTGTGTTACAGGAGGTGTTTCAGCTCCTGCTGAGCCGACTGCTCAACTGTGGCTTAATCCCTTTCTGTGCCGAAGTGGTAATTATTCTGCTAGGACAAGTGGAAACTCCATATTGAAAGGTGGTGATATATTTGATTATTTCAGTCCTGCTAGCCCTCTTCACCTGAAAGGCATTCAGTACTGAATTTCAGCAGGAGGGAGTAGGCTACTCACCTACTGGAGTTTGTTCCATTGATCTCCCATCACTGAGCACAATTGCAAGGAGTGCTACCATGAGAAAGCAATATCCATCAGGGACCCCCACAATCTAGGCTATGCTCACTGCTGTCATTTGGAAGGAGCCTTAGGTTCCACACCACCAGGTTCAGGAACAGTTATTACTGTTCAACTATCAGGCTCCTGAACCAACATGGTAACTTCACTCACCTCAACTCTGAATCGATTCCACAACTTGTGGACTAACTTTCAAGGACTCTACAACTCATGTTCTCAGTATTATTTACTTATTTATTGTTATTATAATTTGCTTTTTTTGTATTTGCACAGTTAGTATTCTTTTGTAAATTGGTTGTTTGTACGTCTTTGTGAGTAGAGTTTCATTGATTCAATTCTTTGTATTTACTGTGAATGCCCACAAGAAAGTTAATCTCAGGGTAGTATATGGTGACATACACATACCTTGATAATAAATTTACTTTGAACTATTCAATTACATCCAAGCTGATCTGCATCTTAGCTCCAAACACCCATCCCTAACAAAAATCTGTCAACTCGGAATATTGCAAACAATTTTGGGCCCCATATCTTAGGAGAGATGAGTTGACCCTGGAGAGGGTCCAGAGGAGGTTCACAAGAAGGAATTTAGAAATGAATGTTTAATATAGGAGGAGTATTTGATGTCTCTGAGCATCTGATGTTCAGACAGCTGGAGGGAGGGGTATCATTAAAACCATCGAATGCTGGAAGGCCTGGTTAGAGAGGATGTATGGAGGATGTTTCCATAATCGGAGTGCCTAGGTTCTAAGGGAATTGCTTGAGATTAAAGGGACGTGTCTTCAGAACTGAAATGAGGAGGGATTTTTGTTTAGCTAGAGTGTGGTGATCCGTTGGCACAAAGGGCCATGGAAGCCAGGTCATTGTGTGTATTTAAGGCAGAGCTTAATAGGTTCTCGATAGGTAAGGGAGTTCAAAGTTACAAGGAGAAGGTGAGAGAATGGGGTTGAAAACAAAGTCATGGAACAGACTTAATAAACTGAGTAGCCTAGTTCTGCTCCTAAATCCTATAGTATTATCACTGACCTAATCTCTTTGAATGGAAGAGTTTGAGCTTGCCACTACTCTGCACAAAGCAATGTCTTCTGTCTTCTGCCCCGCTTTCCTTAGCTTGAATTTTCAGTCCTTGTTCTGGACTGCCCTGCCAGAATTTCCCCTTATAGAGATAATCACCAACTATTTGGTGTTATGAACCCCGTAACTGGGTTACTTACCAGCAAAGATAGAGACGTCTGTTGGAGTCTGGTGATACTATCTTTAACAGTATTTATTAGCAAAAATAAACAAAAATAACATCAATGCAAATATACAGATAATATACGTCATCAATACTAAACCTAAAAGTGCGGGTATAATAATAATCAATAAGAAATAAGCTCTATCGTTGTCTACGGGATAATGAATTGTCCGATGGAAATCTAAAGTTCATTTCAGTTCATACAGGCTGCAGCCGTTGTTTGTTTGTCGCTGTGTTGCAATTGTTGGAGAGAAAGAGAGAGATAGAAGAATAACTTGCCGACTTTCCTTGGTATGATCTTGATCCGTATTCGTCCTTTAGCTAGACCATTCCGTGGAGGACTCGCCACCCAGGCACGGATGGACACACACACAAGCCCCCCACTGGTCTCATACGTTTCTCCTGGTGTGTCTGAGGGGTGTTCCCCAGACCCCTCTTTTATCCTCACTCTCGGGGTCTCAGATGTCAATCAGGTTGGGATGATGCAATCCCTCAACCAGACCACTCTGGTTGTCCCCTGAGGGGTTTCAATGAATAGAACAGTACTCAATACACGATTCCTTCTCCAAGAGACAATAGCAGTAATCAGTGGTTCCGTTCCGCTTTTGTTAGGAGACATTCCACCTTGTTGTGTATTCTGCGTTGTCTATAACAACTGCCTTTGTTGTGATCCTGCATCTCTCTCTCTCATTTCCTGGGTCTCAGACCTGAAATAATAGCGATCTTGCGATTCTCAAAAGGGGGGGGGGGCACTTTGCTCCCTTCATTCGTAACACCCCCATCCTTCTAAGGATTTTTACCACAGGTAAAAATTAACTACTACAGAGTCTTACAGAATTTTAGAATCTAACACAATACAAAAGAGTTTTTTTTTGCACTACAGAGTAATACAGTTATACATTCAATTCAGCATCTAAACGGTTAGCGATTACATTGTCACTTCCTTTAATATCTTAATATCTTGTACCTTAATAAATTCCTGTAGCATCAGACTCCAATTTAATAACCACCTATTTTTATTCCTTTTCTTCAGCAAAACAAAACTAAAGAGTTGTGATCTTAGCTTACATGTATATTACAAAAGTTTATGCAAATACTAATTTTTATTTTACTTTCAAACTTAACAGTCAATCTTCCATGGTGTTGTCTTTATTATTTACATGCTTTGTTGAAATCCCTTAAAACCAGATCCTGTTATTTAAAGTGGCATCCCGTCAACCCTCGCCCCTTTTCCAGTTAACTCCCACGTGGTTAGCTTGCTTACCAGTGTGGAATAGGCTTTTGCCTGCTCCTTTCATAGGAGTTATTTTATCAACAATGTTTTGCAAACTTAGCCCATTTTCTGAACTTCCACACAATTCTTTATTTTTAGCAAGTCAGTTTTATCTTCAGGACCCTTCATTCTATTAGTTTTCAGTTTAATATCTGCAAGCGATCTCTCTTTGTCCAAACAACATTTCAAATTCTGCCTCTTCACAGCTCACCCTTGAATAACATTAGCGAGTGGGGCACCTTTACATTCCAAATCAAACTGTAATTGATTTGCAGGCACCTTGGCAACAAGCCATTGTTCCTTCGGCCTGGGTACCGCTTCTGACACCAATCCAGACTTTAAATTTTCTTCATTCAATTTAGGAACTACACTTTTCCCTTCTCCTTCAATAATAATATCCACATCACCACCTTTTATCTCCTCACTAACTTTTAACACACCTTCGAGCACAAACAACTGGGAATTCTCACTTCCCACTAGTACCAAAGTTAACCCTTTCTTCACTGAACCAAGTCCATCTGACCCACAAGGACTGCATTCCTTTTTAACTGAATCAGATACCTCAGGCTTTTCCTAAGTTTCATTACTAGGTTCAGTACCATGTGCATCCACATCTTGAACACACTCAAATGGGACATCTGCCTCTTCCAGGCTTTCAATACCCATCCCCTTTTCAAATTCTAAGTTCCCCTGATCCTCCCAGTTACTCTCTGGGCAACTCCCTTCTGGAGTAAACTCAACCCTGCGGGTTAAAACAACCTCATCTGCCAACCGAGCAGACTCCTTCAAGGTAATGGCATCTAGGACTGCCCTTATTTCATTATCGGGAACACATTTAAAATTTTCAGCTTCTTCAAACAGTTCTGTCAAGCCAGACAGATCATCCATGTCCAACCCTGGATCTTCTAACAGCCTTATCTGTTTCTCATTTTTACTCCGTGCCTCTATAAATTTCCTCCTGGCTAAGGGTAGGTCTACCTCCTCTCCTTTACTCTCTTTCACCTCCCTATTCTCCGTTTTACCACCCTCTAACCCCTCTTGGTACAGGGTCGGTAAAAACGTCTCAGCCAAATTGATACTGGCCTGATTTAAACTGGTCTCTTTCTCAGCTGCCTTTCTCTACATGCTGCAAGTGATCGCGCATGCGGGATAGATCTTGGAATCTAGGGGCGGGTCCTCAACACTTACGGGCTGGCTCATCAGCTTCATTGCTGACCAAACCTCACCACCAGCTAAATCGTTACCCAGAAGGACGTCCACGTCAGTTCTCGGAAATTCTGATTGCGTCCCTATTTCAACTGGTCCAGATACAAGCTCACAATTTATAATAATCCTATGCAAAGGCACAGCTTCTGTCCCTTTTCCTATGCCTCTCAAAGCTACCTCTCCCGTCTCAGGACCAAAATCTAGTACCTTACTGAGAATCAATTACTGCTCAGCTCCAGTATCTCTCCAGATCCGCACTGGAACTGGTGTTTCTCCCTCTTTCACAGACACGGTCCCTTCTGAAATAAATTTCTCATGCCCCTCTCATATTCTATCTACCTGGGGCTTTCTCGTCGATTTACTGATCAACACAATACACCCTGTAGGGACTGCTGCTTTCCCTTTTCCTGTCTCCTTCCTCGGAGCAAAGCACGTAGATGCAATATGACCCACCTTTCCACAATTAAAACAGGTCAAACCAGGACCCCTCCTGCCATCTTGCCTTTCTTCCTCCTTATTTTTACCACGAGCTCCCAGCTGGATCTCTCCCTCAGCCGGCGGGCTTTCTCTACCATTCCCACGGTCTTTCTGGTAGCTCTTATTTGAGGAAAACTTTGTCTTGTGGGTTAGGGCATATTCATATGCGAACCTGGCAAATTCAGATATGGACTTATTCAGCTTCTCGTTCAAATACATCCGGATATCATCCGAAACACAACCTTTAAATTCCTCAATCAGAATTAACTCCCTGAGACGCCGAAAATCTTCTTCCACCATTTCTGCCGCACAACAGCGATCCAAGAGCACACCCTTCTCATAGGCAAACTCTGCATACGTCTGATTCCACCCTTTCTTTAAATTTCTGAACTTTTGTCTATAAGCCTCAGGTACCAATTCGTGGGCCCGAAGAATGGCCTGTTTTACTTCCTCGTAATTCTCATACTCCTCCTCCTCCACAGATAATGCCGCATATGCCCGTTGTGCCTTCCCTTTTAACACACTTTGTAACAACGCCGCCCACTGCTCTCTGGGCCACTTCTGACTCACTGCCACCTTTTCAAAATGCAAGAAATAACTATCAACATCCGTCTCCTCGAACGGAGGTACTAACCTAAACTCCCTACTAACATTAAACCTCTCCTCTCAGTCTGGCCCTTGAGCTCTTCACTCTTTCCTTAACTTCTCCATGTCCAGCTCATGCTGCCTCTGTTTCTCCTTCTCCTCATACTCCCTGTGCTTTTCAGGTCTTTCCTTCTCCTTTTCAGCTCTTTCCTTCTCCTTTTCGGCTCTTTCCTTCTCCTTTTCAGCTGCTTCCAGCTGTTTTAACCTAATTTCATGCTCCCTCTGCTTTTCAGCTCTTTCCTTCTTCCTTTTCACCTCTAACTCCTTTTGCTGGAGCTCATACTCCCTCTGCTTTTCAGCTCTTTCCTTCTCCTTTTCAGCTGCTTCCAGCTGTTTTAACTTAATTTCATGTTCCAACCTTAATTTTTCCAACTCTAACTGAGCCGTCCCAATAGCTGGTACCTTTTCAGGGATATTTTCCAATACTTCAGCCGAAAACACATTCTTCTCAATATAATACTGAGCTATGGCCCTCCGCATCTCCCACTTTTTCATTGACGACCTCATCTTTGCGAGATTTAGTCCTTTCGCAATATTTACCAAGTCCGACTTTGTGGCCCCCTCTAGCACCTTCAAAGTCGGGTTTTGTGTAAATTCATCTACGTCCATCTTTGCTGGTTTCCCATCTGGTTACCCGCGCAACCAGATCCAAGTCTGGACTTAAAAGCCCGATTTACTGGCCCTCCAATTTGGTATCAAATCCCGGATGAGCCTCAAGTTGTTACAAACCCCATAACTGGGTTACTTACCAGCAAAGATAGAGACATCTGTTGGAGTCTGGTGATACTATTTTTAACAGTATTTATTAGCAAAAATACGCAAAAATAATATCAATGCAAATATACAGATAATATACGTCATCAATACTAAACCTAAAAGTGCGGGTATAATAATAATCAATAAGAAATAAGCTCTATCGTTGTCTAGGGGATAATGAATTGTCCAATGGAAATATAAAGTTCATTTCAGTTCATACAGGCTGCAGCCATTGTTTGTTTGTCGCTGTGTTGCATTTGTTAGAGAGATAGAAGAATAACTTGCTGACTTTCCTTGGTACGATCTTGATCCGTATCTGTCCTTTAGCTAGACCGTTCCATGGAGGACTCGCCACCCAGGCAAGGGTGGACACACACACAAGCCCCCCACTGGTCTCGTACGTTTCTCCTGGTGTGTCTAAGGGGTGTTCCCCAGACCCCTCTTTTATCCTCAGTCACGGGGTCTCAGATGTCAATCAGGTTGGGATGATGCAATCCCTCAACCAGACCACTCTGGTTGTCCCCTGAGGGGTTTCAATGAATAGTACAGTACTCAATACACAATTCCTTCTCCAAGAAACAATAGCAGTAATCAGTGGTTCCGTTCCGCTTTTGTTAGGAGACATTCCACCTTGTTGTGTATTCTGCGTTGTCTATAACAACTGCCTTTGCTGTGATCCTACGTCTCTCTCTCTCATTTCCTGGGTCTCAGACCTGAAATAATAGCGATCTTGTGATTCTCAAAAGGTGGGGGGGGGGGGGGGGGGCGACTTTGCTCCCTTCATTCGTAACTTTGGAAAACAAGGTAATTCAGTCTTAGCCCTTGTGAGCTGTTTTATAATTTTACCTTCTGCCCCTGCGTCATTCTAATGATCCTGTGCAGATCAATAGATTCTTCTAGAAGCTTGATTCTCACATCTGAACACAAAACTGATGCAGTCCAGCAAGAACATGACCTCTTGCATTTCATTCTGTGATGGATATTCACTTTCCAGGGCCCAAGGGATTTACTGCTAAACTCAGCTTTCTCGCAGAGCCTCATGACTGTTCCAAAGCGACAGAGTTGTTGGTGATAAAGTAAAACTTTTAACAAATGTTCTTTGCTCAGCTTTTTGTTGCAAACAAGAACTAGTCTCCAGTTATTCATGTAAATCAGTTTGAAGTTGGGAAACATGGCTTTGGAAGGTAATGTGACCATGAGACTTGTCTCCATCAGCCAAATGCAACACAATGGGGTTACGTCACACATCAAACACGGTATTTGTGTACTCATGCTGTCAGCTCTCCTAGCATTAACTGTGGATGTCTGGGATGTCTGTCGCCAGAAGTTGTTAAGACTATTGTTTGAGTTACTTCGTCCCAACAAAGGTATCTGGAAGATATAATATGCTAATGTTGTCATCCAGTGGAAAGTGAAATAAATATCATCATAGTTTGGAATGATAAGGAGAACAATAGAAAGGTGGAGTTACAGAAAGAAGAACTAGATTTCATTCCTTAGACTTTGGTTTCTGTGATGAACGACTTATTCATCTGCAACTCATTGCTATGCTTAGCTCATAAAAATTGTACCAGTGTTTGGAAATTCTTTGTAGCTTGTAAATCACCCAGACACCCAGACAGTCCTCCAACCCTAGGACAGGCCACCTCCGGGCCTCCAGCCTCCATTCCACTCATGGACTGACAGACATCAGGCTTTTGACTTCTCCAGATCCAGGACTTCAGCCACCTGGCTTCGTATTCCAGACTTCCAGTCAGCCTTCAGACTTAAATCTTCAGTACTGACCCTGGGACTTGCCGATGATGGGCACCAATTTGCGTAGCTAGGGGATCATGGACCCTCATACCTCCTGCTCACATGGATCTCCAATACCACTGATATTGCAGAGGACATGCTGACCTGGAGGGGGGGCGGCTACCCTTGTCCTCACTGGTGTTCATCTACAGTGCTTTCTTGCCAACACCCATCTACGGATCTCCTTCATCTACATTGTCACTGACCTTCGAACATGGAGCATAGAGGGAAGGCCTAGACTCCGGTCTGACCTCTAACTCCCCACATCCTCGTCCCTAAACTCTTACCTGAAAAAAAAACTAATTCTGAACCACAACCTTGATGGACTCCACAGCTCGGCACCATCTTGGCCAGGAAGACCTGATCTGAAAGCCAATTTTCCTTAATACTTTTAAATAGTTTTATACCTGTCCACTAGCTTTCTCATTTTAGTAACTAACTGACCAAATCTTAACATTTCCAAAAGTTTAAATTCACAATGTAGGATATTTTATGATCTTTTTTTTCTTCAGCTGGCACAATGTTGCCCACTCATTGGACATACGGTCTGTCACCGTGGCACAGATAGCAGAGCTGCTACCTAACAGCTCCAGTGTCCCAGATACAAGTTTCAAAGATTGAAAGTACATTGATTATTAAAGTATGTATTCGTCTTCCCCACAAACATCCACAAATCAAAGAGAAACAAAAGAAAATCATTGAACTTGTTCAAAGATTTCAATATTTTCATATGCTGTAATCTGACCTTTTCCAAACCTTTTTCTTTTTTTCTTCTTCTGTTTTTATACATGTAGAGAGGATCGGAGTTGATGACACTTATGGTTCCTTTTCTTTCTTCTTAGATATTATAAACAGCCCAAGTTTCTTTTTCTTTTTCTTTTCCTTTTTTTTAGTTAGTGGTTAGCCTTGGATAGTTGAGATTTTTGGGGGTATATATATAATTTTTTTTTGTTTTTTTTCTTTTTTCTTATTGTTATTCCAATTCTCTTTGCTTTGTGTACACCATATTTGTACTATGTATGATTTTGGGAGACTTAATTCCCTTGTACCAATTGAGTATATATTCATGTATGTTAACTATTAACAACATAATCCCAATAATTCTGTATCATTTTCTGTTATTTTTTTAATATGTTGATATTAATAAAAAGATTGAAAAAAAGGAAGTTGTTCAAAGAAAAACATCAAACCACCCCCTATGCAAAAAAAATTGCACAATGGCAAAAAAGAGAGAGAAAAACACAGACTATAAAACACAAAACTGAAAGAGTCCGAGATACAACCCTGACCCTTGGATGCTGCCTGCTTGCAATTTGCACATTCTCCCTGTAACCACATGGTTACTCAAGATGTTCTTTTTTCCCTCCAAAATTCCAAAGGTGTGGGGCCAGTAAGTTAATTCGCCACTGTAAATCATTTCAAGTGTGTAGATGCCAATTAGAATCTGCTGGGTGTTGATGTGAGTATAGGAGAATGAAAAATGATCACCATAAATAGATGCCTAATAGTCAGCATTGACTAAGTGGACTGAACTTGGCTCGATATCACCTCACAACTTTTCATTCCATTATACGTTACTTATTGACTTACTTAATTAATTACTTTTTATCATAAGAACTGAGAATGTTAGAAATAAAAAGGTCAGGTGACACATGTGGAGAAAGTAATAGAGTTAACATTTTAGTCCGACGATCTATCAGACTGTTTAACGTAACCTGGGTAATGTTCCTCTGACCTGTTTAAGGTGTGTCTAACAGGTAACATAGTATTGTGTTTGAAATGGTAAAAGAAGGATTATCTTTGAGTCTCTCTCCTTATGTGCCTTGCAGATCACACCTGAACTGCACAGGCTAGGGAGAACTTGCTATTTATCATTGCTGCCCAATGAAACAAGGAGTAAAGTTTACAGTAATACCCTAATAAAATGGGAAAATATTGCCTGTGTTTCAACTCTCAATACAATTCAAAGGCCTCAAGTACATTACCATTGGCAAAGATTTAAGTGGGGCTGTGATTTCACGGTGGCCAACCATTTTGATTCCAGTTCCTGTTCTCATTCTGACATGTCAAGCATGACGTCCTCTACTGCCATGATGAGGCCACTCTCAGCCTCCAACTCGATGGCATGAACATCAACTTCTCCAACTTATGGTAATTTTCCCTCTCCCCTTCCCTTTTCTTCCATTCCCCACTCTGGTTCCCCTCTTAACTCTTCTCTTTTCCTCACCTGCCTATCACCTCCCCTGGTGCTCCCCTCTTCCTCTTTCTCCCATGGTCCACTGTCCACTTTTATTTTCATTCCTTCATCTCCAGCCCTTTATCTTGTACACTTATCACCTCCCAGCTTCTTATTTCATCCCACTCCCCCACCCACATGGCTTCACCTATCACCTTCTAGTTTTTACTCTCCCTCACTCCACCGTTTATTCTGGCTTCACAGTCCAAAACATCAACTGTTTATTCATATCCATAGATACTGCCTGATCTGTTGAATTCCTCCAGCATTTTGTATGCGTTACTGTGATTATTGACCTCTGAAACCAGGGGAATTAAGTTTATGAGGTGTTTACACATGCAAATTATTAGTGGTAATGCAGGATAACAAGGCCATCAAAAAACAGCAAACCAAAACCTAAGATTCATTTCTAGAGAGATATAATTGTAAAACTGAAATTATTTTAAACAAGCAATGAAGTTTAGTTATGTTAGGCCACATGGATACTAAACATGCTGAAATCATCATGTTTTATAGCTTTGCAGAAGTTAGAGAGGATGGAAAAAATGATTCACAATGATAATAACAGAAATTAAAGTACTAGGAAAGAGTAAAGATATTACTCTGAAAAAGAAAATGCAGAAGGATGACCTTATATATATAGGAGTTTGTGGGTGAGTCCAAAAGAGGACATCATCGGGACATAGGAGTTTACAGCACATTACAGGCCCTTTGCCCACAAAGTTGTCTCAATCATGTTACCTACTCTAGAAGCTGCCTAGAATTTCCCGACTGCATAGCCCGCTATTTTTCTAAGCTCCATGTACCTATGTAAGAGTCTCTTAAAAAACCCTATTGTATCCACCTCTACCACTGTTGCTGGCAGTGCATTCCACGCACCCACAACGTTTTGTGTGAAAACTTACCTCTGACAACCTCGTTATACCTACTTCCAAGCACTTGAAAACTGTGCCCTCTTGTGTTAGCCATTTCAACCCAGGGGAAAAACCTCTGACTATCCACATGATCAATGCCTCCCATCAATCTTATACACCTTTATCAGGCCATCTCTCATCCTCCATCACTCCAAGGAGAAAAGGCCAAGCTCACTCAACCTACAAGGGTTATGTTAGCAACTAATGAATCTGAAAGGGAATTTAGGAGATTATTCTTCATCTGGAGTTGTTAGAATGCAGAGCTCATTCTCACTACAAGTTCTTAACCTGGGAAGAAAGGACAGAAGGTTATGTTGATAGTTTAGGTGAAGAGGTGGGAAGGGAATTCACGCTTTCTGTGCTATCAGCCCTATTTAATGTCCCCTCCATACCTCTTTAACATCAGTATATCAGTAATCTTAATCTCCACTGACAATGCCAGCAAAGATCAACTCACTAGCAGATCAGTTCTATTCATAGCACAAACATGATAAAGACCCCTTAATATCATTGGAACTGAATGTGCATAGAACCTCACACTCCTCTGTAAAATTAATGCTAGCAATATAAAACATATTTCACCCTATTTCAGGGCGTGGAATTATCTGAAGGATAAATATTTGTCAACTTCCTGTTTTTCAAAGTATTTTCAGTGGATTGCTTACATTCACCTGAGAGAGGAATCAATTTCCAAGAACAACCTTCCGACAACCATCAGATTCTTGAAATGACCGGCACAACCCCTAACTCTAGCAACAAAATACTAACATCGACTTATCTCTTGAGTTTTTCTTTTGCAATAAGTCTTGTTTTGCATAGTTTTTAAATCAACTCTTGTATAATTTATGTGTGTTTTCTGTACCTATGTGCCTGTGATATTGCTGCAAGCAAGCTTTTCATTGTTGGTGTACCTCACCATATTCTGTAACAATAAACTCAACTCGACTTGACTTGATGTATTGGTGTATTGTTGTCATTTGTACTAAGATGTAGTGAAAGTCTTTTGTTTCCATGCCATCCAGGCAGATCATGCTAGTCATAATGACATCAAAGAGTGAAAGGAAAGAAAAACAGAATGCAGAATAAGGCCTCAGAGTTAACACAGTGTTAATCTAGATTATACACTTCACTCTTGAACATAACCTTGCAATTCAGCACCCTAGAGAGCTGGAAACAAAATTGAGACAGAAATTAAAATTAGGGAACATTATTTATTTGTGATTTACCTTAGGCTGGAATACTTTTGACAGAGAAACTCAAGCTGCATTTGGAAGATTATCTTTAACTTGAGAAAATCCTGGTCTGCTGCTCAATAATACTTGCCTTTAGGACATCAGAGAATGCAAGTACATTCTCAGCAGCAGGTCATCAATGTGCATCTTTTGAAACCCTGGGGCAGCAGAAATTGAATCTGATCCACTTAACCATTACATACTAGAATTCTTAAACAACTGTCATGAGCCCTGTGGACTGCCGTGGAATGACGTTGAGCTTCTGGGGTTTTCAGCACCTGTATTTACTAATTGTTATCTTAACCAGAGCCTTAATATCCTTGTGCTTTTGGTGTAATCTTGTCAAGTTAATTGCTGCTGGCACATTATTCCACAGTCTATGATTATTTTAAGAGGACTCTGATTTATTGCCTTAACGGAATGTGTTCCTTAGTCACTCCCCTGATGCTCTGTTGCTATTCCTATGCTTAATCTCTTGTTTCTGTCTCCTCATGGAGAATGTGTCACCCTCTGCTCCTGGGTCAAGTCGTGAGCCTGCCATCCTCCACTCCTGGGCTTGAGTCGTGAGCCTGCCATCATGCGTTCCTGGGTTCGAGTCGGTCACTGCTTCCTGTGACTGAGAGCCTGCTGTTCCTCCGCACTTGCTTCCAGCCCCATCCATGAGAGCACACCGTGACAATCAGGTTTTGTCATGATAGTAATGACTCACTGATGGCAATCATGTTACTGCTCAGAGAGCTCAGAGACTCAGATTGCCTCCAGAATTCTTGGTGAAAGAAATCATTTCTCTGCAGTACTGATGGAGTGCTGCATTTTCAAAGAATGGGCTTCCAGAGAAGAAAAACCATGCCTATTTGGATAGTATTAGTATTCCCATGACTTTACTTGAAAGACAAATGCGATGGTTCTCACAGACAAATTCTGATGCCTCAACCAAAGTCACTAAAATAATTTATTGGTAGATACCCACACTACAGAGACAGGTGCCTTGGCCAACCATGGAACATCGATCTGCACTGATCCTACTTACCAACATCTGGTCCACAGCTTTCTGAGCGCTGGTGCATGTCCTGGTGCTTAAATGGTTTGGACTATCTGCCTCCACAACTGACACCCCACCCCCATACAGAACATTCCAGATTCCAATAGTCCTCTGAAAGAAAAACTTCTTTCTCAGATCTCTTCTAAGCTCCTTACTCTATACCCTGAATATACGGTATGCCTCAAATTTTTGCCACTTAGTGGAATTTTCCTATTAACTACTCTAAGGATGCCTCATGGTAATGGTGAGGGTCTCCATCGGTCAGCGTCGACCATGGATGTTGTGTCCGAGCTGTCTAGGTGCACAAGCCTGAGCTCTACGATATGGAGAGCAAGCTGTTGCCAATGTAGCAAGTTCCCCCTCTCCATGCATTTGATGAGCCCAAGGGAATGGCAGAAACTGGCAGGAACAGCAGAGAACTCCAGCAGCATTGCAGGAGTTGCCAATCACCGTTGAACTCAGCGTAGGACCGCCTTAGGGATTCTCTCAGGACTTACTCCTGAAGCCTACCCCATGAGTAGGTATAGCCACAAGACAGCGGAGGTTTGCGATCAGAGTTTTCCTTCTCCTCAATGAGCTGTCAACCACGGCTGACGAGCCCCATTTGCCTGAACTAATCATAATGCTCTTCATGATACTGTGTGTGCAAATTCTTCTCATTGTCCTGGTAAATCAGCCAACATAAAAAACCCCAAACGCCCCCAGATATTCTCTCTCTCTCCCCTGCCAATGGACAGAAGGTACAAAAGCCCTGAAAATGCATACCATCTGGCTCAAGGACAACTTCTACTCTGCTGTTATATGACTACTGGATGGTCCTCTAGTACGATAAAATGGACTCTTGAATCACAGTCTACCTCATTACGGCCTTGCACCTTATTACCTGCCTGCATTGTACTTCCTCTGGAACTGTAACACTTTGTTCTGAATTCTGTTGTTGCTTTCCCCTTGTGTTCCCTAAATGCACTGATGTGACGTAATGTTTTGTATGGACGGCATGCAAAACTAAGTTTTCCACCATACCTTGGTACATGCGATAATAATAATTTACTTATTTAAATTCATCATTGCAGGTTTGTGGAAGGATCTGAAGCTTCCTTTTAAAGGGTTTGACATACCACAACTTTCCCTGTTGAAAATTGCTAAGAACATTGAATTAGCGAAATCAGTTTGATGTTTAGCTTGGTCTTAGTCTCATAAAGCAGTAAAGTGCAATGACAGTCAATCAGGGAAGTTCTTGCTGGCAATGCATCTTGCAACCTTAAACAAAGCTCAGTTTGAATTGGAAACTGGAAAGAGCGCAGAGATGATTTACAGGGCTGCAGACAGCACTCCAGAGCTTGAGTCATAGGGGGAGTTGGGAAAACTTTATTCTTTAGAGTGTAGGATATTGAGAGTGACCTGATAGAGATTTACAAAATCATGAGGGGCACAGATAGGGTGGATGCATATGTTCCCCCCCCCACCCGGGAAGGGGAACTAACAACTATAAGGCATAGGTTTAAGGTCAGAGTGGGAAAACGCTCAAAGGGACCCGAGGAGTAATTTCTTTCCCCAGAGGGTGACGTGAATATGGAATGAGCTGCCAGTCGAAGTAGCTGAGGCAGATGCAATAAGATCATTTAAAAGGCACTTGACGAGGAATATGGACAGTAAGGGTTGTGGTGATATCACACGTCACGTGTAAGAACGTGATGGATGGAGCTATGAGCATGCGCAGAAATGACAGAATGATTGAGAAGCTTGTATGTTAAGACATGGTTGCTGTTTGCTGTTAAATAAAAGTTCTAGTTATGTTCTTCCAGAATATGTTTCTTTATGAGTAACCCACAGTACAGGTAAAGAATACAACATGGTGTCAGAAGTCAGTCTGGAAGAATAATTCGTTTCGCTAAGACGGGAGAAGCAAAGATAATCGAGAAAAAGGTGTGAACTTTCTCATTGTTTGCTAACAGCTTTAAGAATGGAAATTTTGCAACCTCCGAAAACACTTCAGCTGACTGGGAACATAGCTGAAAACTTGAAAAGTTTTAAACAGCGTTTTGAAATTTATTTATCAGCGATTGGATCAGAAAATAAATCACAGAAAACGGAGCTGCGATTCTACTCCACGTGATTGGTGATGACACATTTGAGGTACGTAACCATTTTACATTTGAGCATGGAGATAATTTGACTTTAAAAGCGATAATCGACAACTTTGAAGCATTTTGTATACTGAAGCGCAATGTGACATATGAACGGTACAAATTCTTTACCTGCAAGCAGAAAGCTGGTCAAACGATTGATTAATTTGTTACGGAATTGAGAAATCTCAGTAAAACATGTGAGTTTGCAGAGCTTACAGACCGTCTCATTAAAAACAGAATTGTTTGCAGCATTCTGGATAATGGTCTGAGAGAAAGACTGTTAGAACAAGATTTGAATTTGGGAAAACTGTGGCGCTCTGCAAAGCTTTGGAGACCGTGATTTCGCAGGCGAAAGAACTTTTTATCGAGAACGGCAGAGTAGATGCTGTAAATTGGGAACATATTAGAAAAATTAATGAAGTGACAACGAATCTGATGGAGAGCAAGATGTCATCTGAAAGAAAAACTTCCTGAAGAAAAATCCCAGACCCGTCCCTTTGTTACCAGCATCTGACTAAGCATTGCCACCAAAACCAAACTTGGCGGTACAGTACAGTATGGATCTGAAGCTAAAGAGTAACAAGAATCAGGATCCAATTGAAGAAGTGAAAGCACAAGTGAAGGAATTTAGAAGTTTTATTGAAATGATGAAGTCTCAGCATAAAAAAGAGATTACACAGTTAATGAATGAATTGCGATTTCTTCTCAAAGACCTCAAGAAAGAGCCAATGTCAGGGTTTCAGTTAACTGATGCAGACCAGACGAAACATGGAATTAACAACGAAACACAAGAACTGTGTGAACCACTTAGAAGGTCTACTCGTGTTTGTAAACCCCCAGAGAGACTGACAGAGATGTTAAATTATGCATTTGTTTTGATTAATGTTGCTAATTGTTTTCTTTTTAAGAAAAGGAAGATGTGGTGATATCACACGTCATGAGAAAGGATGTGATTGGACGGAGCTAAGAGCATGCACAGAAATGACAGAATGATCGAGAAGCTTGTATGTTAAGACGAGGTTGCTGTTTGCTGTTAAATAAAAGTTCTGGTTATGTTCTTCTAGAATATGTTTCTTTATGAGTAACCCACGGTACGTATAAAAAACACAACAAAGGTTTAGAGGGATTTTTATTTATTTATTGAGGAACAGCACATGCTGCCTTCGGGCCATGCTGCCTGGAAATCCCTCGATTTAATCCTAGAATAATCTCGGGGCAGTTTACAATGACCAATTAACCCACCAACCGATATATCTTTGGACTGTGGGAGGAAACACAGTCTAGAGCATGTCAAGGTCATGGTGAAAACATACAACCTCTTGGAATTGAACAATACAATTCAAGGAATTGAACCCAGGTCACCTGCACTGTAGAGCATTGTGCTAGCCACTACACTACCATGCCACCCTGTATGAGCTTAATGTGGGCAAATGGGACTAGCCTGTTCAATACCTCAGTCAGTACGAAGAAGATGGCCTGTTTCCATGCTGTGTTACCCAATGACTATTAACAAGAGGGATTTGGATTACATCCCAGTGGTAGCTTTTCTTTTGAGCAAAACTAAAACTTCTTCACGTTGTTCCTGGAGAACATAAAGTAGACTGAGTGACAAGAGAGGGTTTTCATCTCAGTCAAACCATAAGACAAAGTGAACAATCAACAGATGATGAATTCTCCCTGCAGATGGCAGAGGGATATGAAATGAGAGTTGGCTTTCTTGCAAGTCCTGAGAACGACTTATTGAAGATCCCAGTTGCTTGACAACTGTAAACACCACATCTGCCTTTGAGTCTGCTGTGTTGAAATTCTTCATGTTGATTTGCGTTTGATAATAAAGTGAATGATGCCAAATATTTTTTGATTCCTGCTGGAATGCAAAGAAAGACAGTATCAACTACATCTCCCTATAGGGATGGCAGCTGATCATGATTATCTCTTCTTCATGCTTTATTCCTGCTGATCCATTCCAGACCCTGGGCATTTGACAACACTGAAAGGAAAAGACTGCTTCCATTGGCACTCGCTGCATGGATACTGTTAACAAAGAATCACTGAGTTAAAAGGACTGATCAAAAGCCCAGGATCTGTTTTTGCTCAGAGAATTATCTTAACCTGGAAAGAAATGCTTGAAATGTGGTGGATTTCAGAAGTAACTTAAAAGCTGCAATTGCTACTAGAGAATTGAAAAATAAAGGCAGCACTCTGTTGAAAGCTGATTGGAGCGATTCAAAGACAGAAGTTCAGGAGGAACCAACATGTGTAATGTGAGCTTGGAAGAGGCAGTAATTGCAAGGATGGATGTGTTGAATATTGTCATTCCACAAAATGAGGTTGAACGGCATTTCAAAGATATTAAACTGTAGCCTGCTGATATCCAACTAAGAATTTACACTAGAGGAAAGATAACTTCTGTGGGAATGATGCTCTTAACAGTGAAATACAATAACCAACAAGCTTGTATGTGATAATAGCAGGAGCTCCAGCATTATGGCGCTGTGATTGGCTGAGACAACTGTAACTTCATTGGTGATCCATCCACCATTTGCATGCCACAACTCTTGCAATAGAGTCAACTGAAAGCAAATTAAGAAAGGTACTGGATGATGCCACAGCAGTGCTCAAGGATGGCATGGATATCAAGGGTAAAGTAGTGTTAAATGAAAATGCCACACCCAAGTTTTACAAAGCTCACCCAGTTCCTTATACCATCCATGATAATGTAAGCAGTGAGCTAGATCACATGGAGGCAAATACCTACAAATGGAGATGGAAGAAAAGACCAAAGTGTTTCTCAACATAAACACTCACAAATAGCTTTATTGCTATAATAGACTTATTTTTGGAGTAGCATCTCCATCTGCACTCTGGCAGAAAGTAATGGATCAGGTGCTGCAAGGCTGCCCAGGTACTCAGTGCTACCTGGAAGACATCTTTGCTATTGCTAAGATTGACAAGGAGCATCTCCAAAATCGCAAGACAGCATTAAAAGGATTAGAAGATTATGGGCTCAGAGCACAGTATAACAAGTGTGAATTCTTTAAACCAGTCAGCACTTAATGTGGTCACGACATTGATGCACAAGGATTGCATGAGTGTGCTGAGAAAGCTCAGACAATGATGGATGCCCCAAGGTCAAGGGACATGTCATAGTTGCAGTCTGATTTTGGATTTGTTAATTACTATAAAAGCTTCCTGTCCAACTTGGCTACAGTGCCCCACACCTTGAACTCATTACTATGGACTGGGAATAAATGGCAATGGTTTAAGTAGTGTAAGGTAACTTTCCAAAAGACAAAGGAAATGGTGATGTCGGACACATGCCACAACCTCTGCAGTAGAAGCAACTGAAAACGAATTATGCATCTAGTTGGAAAACATACTGGACCATGGAAGGACCATGCTGCTCAGAGGGATCATGAAAGTGACAAAAGCAGTGGCACAACTACAACAGTTTTTGTAGGTAATACATCTGAGAAAGCTGTTAATCAGGTAGTTACTTGTGAAACGTGGCTTGGTTTTAAGCTGGAAGAGAGTTCAAGGAGATTCAGGAAATTTGCAAGCATTTGGCTTTTCTGAGTATAAAGAATCAAAATCTACTCCGAGTGCATTAAGGTTATTGCATGATCTTCTAGGGGAGGACAAAATGCTGCTTGTAAAAGTAGCTGCAAAGACCAACGCCCAACTGGATGAATGGAAGACCAAAAAGAAAAGCACCAATGGAGATATGAAAACAGAAGATTTGTCAAATGATATTGTGGATGAGGAAACAAACAGAAGAGATCAGATCATAAAAGGAGTAATGAAAGGATTAATAAGCAAATACTCCAGTGAACTAAATAAATCTTCTTCAGATCGAGATGCACATTCTAGAAGAAGAAAAAGGAAAAGAAAGAGGGTGATGAGATAAGTGCTATGGAAATGGAAGAGGATAAACATGACCTAATTTCTTGAGAAATTAGCAAATTCAGAGATACTCACAAGAAACTAGAAGAAAAAGGAAGGTGAGAAAACAGAAAGGCAAGAAGTTGAAAAGGAGAGAAGAGAAAGAGAGAAAGAACATGATCTAGAAAGTGAAAGGTGTGTAAGAGAGAAGGAATGTGAGAAAGAAAAAGAGAAGGAATGAGAGGGATCGAGACCGTGATAGGGATCATAAGAGAACCAAGGATAGGGAAAGGGAGTGTGACTGAAAAAGGGATCAAGAACAAGATAAAGAGAAACAAGCCAGGACTGGTTGAGAGGCAAGGATCAAAGTAGATCCAGATAGAAAAGCTGAGAAAAGGAGAAGAAAGGTGTCCAGAGCTGTCAGAGCCATCTCCTGCAGTCTCAGAGTCAACTCCTACAACCACTAGGGAGGAGGCCACAGAAATGGATTGTTTTCACAGCCACAAGACCTCCATCATCAGGAAAGATGGTTTTCCACAAGAATAAGAAATCCTCCACAGAGATTAAATCTTTAGACCTGAATGGCATCATTTAAAATTTACTGTGCTATGGATTTCTATATAGCAGTGGTATCATATATAGCATGCTATCTATCTATCTATCTATATATAAAAGTTCAGATGTATTCCATGTTGAGTGCCAGGAAGAGTGTTGTGTATTTAATATTAGAGCAATATTATAAATATGTTGTATGATTAAGCCTTCCTTGTTATTTAATTCATTGTAGTTATATGCATAAAGTACATGAATGGCATATGTTATCATGCTACTATGAAACTTGTGCATGCCTTGCTTAATATAAAATCAAACGTACACAGGTTATCTCCCACCTCCTTTAGATCACAAGACCATAAGACATAGGAGGAGAGTTAGGCCATTCAGCCCATCGAGTATGTCCCACCATTCCATTATGGCTGATCCCGTATACCACTCAACCCTATACATCTGCCTTCTCACATTTGATGGCCTGACTGATCAGGAAATGCTCAACTTCCGCCTTAAATATACCCATGAATTTGGCCTCCCCCACAGTCAGTGGCAGAGCATTCTACAGATTTATCACTGTCTGGTTAAAAAAAATCCTCCTTACCTCTGTTCTGAAAGGTCACCCCTTAATTTTGAAGCTGTACCCTCTAGTTCTAGATATCCCCACCATGGAAACATCCTCTCCACATCCACCCTGTCTATTCCTTTCAACATTCGGTAGGTTTCAACAAAATCCCCTGTCACCCTGCATTCTTCAAAATTCTAATGAGTACAGGCCCAAAACTGCCAAACGCTCCTCGTATGTTAACTCCTTCATTTCCAGAATCATCCTCGTGAACCTCCTCTGGACTCTCTTTAATGACAACACATCCTTTCTGAAATAAAGGGCCTAAAACTGTTGACAATACCCCAAGTGCAGCCAGACTAGTGTCTTATAAAGGCTCAGCATTATCTCCTTGTTTTATATTCTATTCCCCTTGAAATAAATGACAACAGGAGAGTACAGAGAAGATTTACTAGAATGTTACCTGAGTTTCAGCACCTAAGTTACAGAGAAAGGTTGAACAAGTTAGGTCTTTATTCTTTGGAGCGTAGAAGGTTGAGGGGGGACTTGATAGAGGTACTTAAAATTATGAGAGGGATAGATAGAGTTGACATGGATAGGCTTTTTCCATTGAGAGTAGGGGAGATTCAAACAAGAGGACATGAGTTGAGAGTTATGGGGCAAAAGTTTAAGGGTAAATATGAGAGGGAACTTCTTTACTCAGAGAGTGGTAACTGTGTGGAACGAGCTTCCAGTAGAAGTGGTAGAGGCAGGTTCGATTTTGTCACTTAAAAAAAAATTGGATAGGTATATGGACAGGAAAGGAATGGAGGGTTATGGGCTGAGTGCGGGTCTGTGGGACTAAGTGAGAGTAAGCGTTCAGCACGGACTAGAAGGGCCGAGATGGCCTGTTTCCGTGCTGTAATTGTTATATGGTTATATGGTTATTGTGGTGAACTACATATTCCTGTCTGGACACCCCCCCCCCCACCCCCGCTGACTGCTCCTGTGGCTCCTCCCACGGACCCCGGTATAAAGGCGATTGAGGACACGGCCCCGGTCTCAGTCTCCAGGATGTAGTGTGGTGGTCAGTTGCTGCTTGTTCTTTCTTCCAGCCAATAAAAGCCTATATCTCACCTCACGTCTCCAAGAGTTATTGATGGTGCATCAATTTTATTGGCTGGAAGTTTTAAAACATGGAAAGCATTTTACGTCCGGAAAAATTAGACCTTGATCCTCAAGACTCAGAAGCAGCTCTTGCCTTTGAACTCTGGCTTGCGTGCTTCCAATCATACTTGGAGGAGGTTCGTGTGACTGAGCCCACTATTATGCACAGAATCCTCCTTTCGAGGGTCAGCCCCGAAAGTTTACTCACGTATCAGGGACCTGCCAACCTACCAAGGGGCACTGGACACCCTCAAAAGACAGTACCTGCGGCCGGTGAACACCATCTATGCAAGACATCGCTTAGCGACGTGACGACAGTGACCCGGCGAGTCGAGCGGGGAGTTTCTCCGAGCCCTACAGACACTCGTGTGGGCCTGCGACTGCAGGGGACTGACGGCGGAACAACATGCGGAGCTCCTGGTACGAGACGCCTTCGTTACGGGGATCAGGTCAGTGTACGTGTGCCAGCGGCTGCTGGAAAATGCCGATCTTACCTTACGCTCGGCGATCGAGACAGCCGACATGCTGGAGGCTGCTCTGCACAACGTTGACGCTGTCCAGCCGCGCGATCCCCCGCCGGTTCCGTTGACACTGCAGACCCCGACACCCGCCGCTGCCAGTCGCGAGTCCACAAACTCCCCGAAACCGACCACAGCTGCTGCCAGTCGCAAGTCCGCGCAGTGTTACTTCTGCGGACTCGAAAAGCACCCCCAAAAACGCTGCCTGGCCCGAGAAGCGACCTGCTCCAGCTGTGGGAAAAAGGGCCATTTCGCCAAGGTCTGTAAGTCTGAACCACGAGCGGGGTCAGGCAGCGCTGTGTGTGAGGCATGGGTGCCGCCATCTTGGTCGCCGCCATCTTGCCTGCCTGCCTCGTGCGAGGCATGGGGGCCGCCATCTTGCCTGCCCGGATGGGGGCGACCATCTTTGTCAGCGCCACCTCACCCCGCCCCCAACCCACCGGTGCTTACCGGGCACCAAGACGGCAGTTCAACTCTGGCCTCCGTAACCCTCGACCAAAGCTCCCCACACCAGCTTGCAAGGTCAATGATGGACATCCTGGTGGAGGGGCACAGGACTAGCTGCCTGTTTGACACGGGCAGCACTGAGAGTTTTATTGACCCGGACACGGTGCAACGCTGCGGACTCGTGACACAGCCGGTAAGCCAGAGGGTCACTATGGCTTCTGGGTCGCATTCCACAGACATCCGGGTGGGTTGTGTAGCGACATTGGTGGTGCAGGACACAGAATATCGGAACTTTGCACTACTGGTCATGCCTCAACTGTGCGCGCCTGTGCTATTGGGGCTGGACTTCCAGAGCCACCTCAAAAGTGTGACTATGGCATATGATGGGACCCTCCCACCACTCACTGTCAGGAATCCTCAGTTTTGTGGGACTTCGTCATATACACCATCACCGACCACACACACACACACCGACCCACACATCCCACCCGGCACCATGCCGACAGCTGCGCTACTGACACCACTTGCAGCCTCTCCACCCTCAAGATCCCTTCCCCAACGCTGTTCGCCAACCTGACCCCCGACTGTAAACCTGTGGCAACTAAAAGCAGGAGGTACAGTACGGGGGACAGGGCCTTCATTCAGTCAGAGGTGCAGCGGCTACTCAGGGAGGAGATCATTGAGCCAAGCACAAGTCCTTGGAGGGCCCAGGTGGTTGTTGTTCAGACCGGGCAGAAAAATAGGATGGTCGTGGACTATAGTCAAACCATCAATAGGTTCACGTAGCTTGACGCGTACCCCCTACCCCGCATCACGGATATGGTCAACCAGATAGCTCAGTACAAGGTATACTCGACAATAGATCTGAAATCTGCTTACCATCAGCTCCCCATCCGCCCAGAGGACCGACCCTACACTGCCTTCGAGGCGGGCAGCAGGCTCTATCACCTCCTGCGCGTCCCCTTCGTTGTCACGAATGGTGTCTCTGTCTTCCAGAGGGAAATGGACCGGATGGTGGACCAGTGTCAACTGAAGGCCACATTTCCCTATCTGGATAATATCACTATCTGTGGTCACGACTGGCCGGATCACAACACCAACCTCCAATGATTTTTCCAAGTGGCCAAAGCCCTGAACCTTACTTATAACAGGGACAAGTGTGTGTTCGGAACCACCCGACTCGCTATCCTTGGGTATGTCATGGAGAACGGGGTCATTGGCCCTGATCCCGACCGTATGCGCCCCCTGTTAGAACTCCCTCTTCCCACCACCCTCAGAGCCCTCAGACGGTGCCTGGGCTTCTTTTCCTATTACGCCCAATGGGTCCCCCATTACGCAGACAAGGCCCGCCCCCTGGTCAAGTCTACCACATTTCCCCTCTCTGCCGAGGCCCGCACGGCCTTCAGCTGCATTAAAGGGGACATTGCCAAAGCAACGATGCATGCGGTGGACAAGATCATTCCCTTCCAAGTAGAGAGTGACACCTCCGATTTCACGCTGGCTGCTACCCTCAATCAGGCAGGCAGGCCAGTAGCATTCTTTTCTCGTACCCTTCAAGGCTCTGAAATTCGGCACTCCGTGGTGGAGAAAGAAGCCCAGGCCATAGTGGAAGCTATTAGGCACTGGAGGCACTATCTTGCCGGCAAAAGGTTCACCTTGCTGATCGACCAGCGCTCAGTTGCGTTCACGTTCAGTAACCAACAGCGGGGCAAAATCAAAAATGATAAAATTTTGAGGTGGAGAATAGAACTCTCCACCTACAACTATGATATCCTGTACCGGCCTGGAAGGCTCAATGAGCCCCCGGATGCCCTATCCCGGGGAACGTGTGCCAGCGCACAGCTCGACCGGCTATACGCCCTACATGCAGATCTTTGCCACCCGGGGGTCACCCGATTTTACCATTTTGTGAAAGCCCGGAACCTGCCGTACTCCCTTGAGGACATCAGGACGATGACCAGGGACTGCCAAGTCTGCGCTGAGTGTAAACCGCACTTCTACTGGCCTGAAAAGGTGCAACTTATCAAGGCCACCCGCCCCTTTGAGCGACTGAGTGTTGACTTTAAGGGCCCCTTTCCCTCCACCGACTGCAATGTCTACTTTCTCAACATTATCGACGAGTATTCGCGGTTCCCCTTTGCCATCCTCTGCCCCGACACCACCGCCACATCCGTCATAAAAGCCCTGCGCCAGCCCTTCACTCTGTTCGGATATCCCTGCTATATCCACAGTGATAGAGGGTCCTCGTTTATGAGTGACAAGCTGCGCCAGTACCTGCTGGCTAGGGGCATTGCTACTAGTAGGACCACGAGTTATAATCCCCGGGGGAATGGCCAGGTGGAGAGGGAGAATGCCACAGTGTGGAAGGCCACACCTTTAGCCCTTAAGTCAAAAGCATTGCCGGTCTCTCGATGGCAGGAGGTCCTCCTCGAGGGACTCCACTCTATCCGCTCCCTGTTATGTACGTCCACCAATGCCACCCCTCACGAGCGCCTATTTTCTTTTCCCAGGAAGTCTGCCACTGGGACCACCCTACCGGCTTGGCTGACATCCCCAGGGCCAGCGCTGCTCTGGAAACATGTGAGGAGCAATAAATACTCCCCGCTGGTCAAGAGGGTTCACCTTCTACATGCGAACCCCCAGTATGCCTACGTGGTCTTACCTGATGGGCGGGAGGACACGGTCTCCGTCCGCGACTTGGCGCCCGCAGGAGCAGCAGACCACTACCCCGAACACTCCACGGTAACTATGAACCCTGTACCCGAGATGACACCGCACACACCGAGCCCTACACAGACTCCTCACGACACTCCTATACCGGGCGTCTCGCACGTGCATATACCAGGTTCCTCACACATGCATGAGGGATCACTGACGCCTAGTGGGCTGACACCTCCAGTTAGGCCAGAACCAGCACAACCACCGTCTCCGGTGCAATCACAGCCAGTGCTACATAAATCGCAGCGACAGATTCAACCACCTGATAGACTTAACCTGTAAATATACTTGTAAGAAACTTCGCCCCATGGGGACTCTCTTTTAAAACAAAGGGGGTTGAATGTGGTAAACTACATATACCTGTCTGGACACGCCCCCCTGCTGACTGCTCCTGTGGCTCCTCCCACGGACCCTGGTATAATGGCGATTGGGGACAACGCCCCGGCCTCAGTCTCCAGGATGTAGTGTGGTGGTCAATTGCTGCTTGTTCTTTCTTCCAGCCAATAAAAGCCTATATTTCGCCTCACGTCTCCAAGAGTTATTGATGGTGCATCAATTATATTGCAATTGCCTTCTTTATCACAGACTCAACATGTGCACAAGGACTCCGAAGTCCCACTGCACCTCTGATGTTTGAAACTTCTCCCCATTTAGATAATAGTCTGCACTATTATTCCTTCTACCAAAATGTATTATTGCACATTTCCCAACACTGTATTCCATCTGCCACTTTTTTGCCTATTTTTCCAATTTGTCTAAGTTCAGCTGCAATCGCATTGCTTCCTCAGCACTACCTATTTTCCTATTATCCACAAACTTTACCACAAAGCCATTAATTTCATTATCCAAATCATTGACAAACAATGTGAAAAGTAGTGGATTCAATACTGACCCCTGAGGAACACCACTAGTTACTGGCAGCCAAACAGAAAAGGCCCCTTTTATTCCCATTTGCTGCCTCCTGCCTGTCAGCCATTCCTCTATCCATGCCAGTATATATACTGTAACGCCATAGAATTTTATCTTGTTAAGCAGCCTCATGAGATGGAGAACAGGCAAAGAGTGATGGGCAGAGAGAGAAAAAAAGGAGGGGGGAAATAAATAAATCAGGGATGGGGTAAGAAGGTGAGGAGAGCAATTAACGGAAGTTAGAGAAATCAATTCCCATTCTGATATGTCTATCCATGGCCTCCTCTACTGTCAAGATGAAGCCACACTCAGGTTGGAGGAACAACACCTTATATACCGGCTGGGTAGCCTCCAACCTGATGGCATGAACATTGATTTCTCTAACTTCCGTTAATGCCCCTCCTCCCCTTCTTACCCCATCCCTTATTTATTTATTTCCCACCTTTTTTTCTCTCTCTGCCCATCACTCTTTGCCTGTTCTCCATCTCCCTCTGGTGCTCCCCTCCCCCTTTCTTTCTCCCTAGGCTTCCCGTCCCATGATCCTTTCCCTTCTCCAGCTCTGTATCCCTTTTCCCAATCACCTTTCCAGCTCTTAGCTTCACCCTACCCCCTCTTGTCTTCTCCTATCATTTTGGATTTCCCCCTCCTTCTCCTACTTTCAAATCTCTTACTATCTTTTCTTTCAGTTAGTCCTGACAAAGGGTCTCGGCCTGAAACGTCGACTGTGCTTCTTCCTACAGATGCTGTCTGGCCTGCTGCGTTCCACCAGCATTTTGTGTGTGTTGCTTGAATTTCCAGCATCTGCAGATTTCTTCATGTTTGTGGTCTATAATTTTCTTTGTTTTGCCTCCTTTCTTCTTAAAGAGTGAAGTGACATTTGCAATCTTCTAGTCCTCCGGGACCATGCCAGAATCAAGTGATTCTTGAAAGATCACGACCAATGCATCTGTTATCTCTTCAGCAACCTCTCTCAGGACTCTGGATTGTAGTCCATCTAATCCAGGTTACTTATCCACCTTAAAACTTTTGAGTTTGCTTAGCACTTTTTCCTTTGAAATAGCAACAACACTGACTCCTGCTCCTTGTTTTTCTTTCAATTAGTTTTTTCTTTTGGAATTACAAAATATAACATCCAATAAGTGCTGACCTCCAACATATTGGTGCTGGAGTTAGGATAATGGTAATTTGTGAGTGGTTAAGAATAAGTGGTTAGAATATCTCCTGTTGGAAGTAGTCATTGTCTGGCACGTATACAACATGAACGTTACAAGGGGTGATTGATAAGTTCGTGGCCTAAGGTAGAAGGAGTCAATTTTAGAAAATCTAGTACAGTTGTTTTTCAACATCGTTTCCTCCTACATGTACACACTTATCCCAGTGGTTGTGGAGCATATGGATCCCTTCTTTGTAGAAGTGGTCCACAGCATGGGGTGATTGATAAGTTTGTGGCCTAAGGTAGAAGGAGATGAGTTATTAACTTCAAAGTTACTGCATTATCACTCAAAGAGTTGACCTGCACGTGCATGTAATGAGAGCGTCTTGGAACTCCAGGTGGTCCACAGCAGGGGGGATTGATAATTTCATGGCCTAAGGTAGAAGGAGATGAGTTATACAGCTCTCGTTACACGCATGTGCAGTTCAGCTCTTTGAGTGAAAATGCAGAAAGTTTGAAGTTAATAATTCATCTCCTTCTACCTTAGGCCACAAACTTATCCATCACCCCATGCTGTGGACCACTTCTGGAGGTCCAAATCACTGACTTCTGCAAAGAAGGGATCCGTATGCTCCACAACTGCTGGACTAAGTGTGTAAATATAGGAAAAATAAAAGTGCTAGGTTTTCTAAAATTGACTCCTTCTGCCTTAGACACGAACTTAGCAATCACCCCTCGTATTTGCCTTATGAGCAAGTGTTAAGTCTTATGCTGCTCTTGCTATACACAGGGATAATATGCTTAACAAATAAGAAGTTGAAATTGATTTTGAACATTATACAGTTGATACGTCTAACTTTAGTACTGATGGAGAATTGTTGATCATTGTTGAAGCAGCTGAAGATGGTTGAGCTCAGGGAATTGCCTTGATGAAATCCCTTAGTGATGTTTTGGGGCTGGACTGACAACCACAATCACCTTCTCCTGTGCAAGGTATTGCTCCAGATGCAGAGAATGACAAAACAGAAACTAAGTTACTGGACTAATAACTTAGAGGCCGAGAGTAATGATCCAAAAGCATGAGTTTGAATCCCATCACGGAGACTGGGAATCTAGATACAATTAGTTAAATCACATAGAATAAAGTGATGGTAATGCTGTCCATTTCACAACAGTCTGATGCATAAAACTACCTGATTAACTAATAAAATACATACTAAATGCTGGAGGAACTCAGCAAGTTAGGCAGCATCTATGGAAATGAATAAACCGTCAACATTTTGGGCTGAGACCCTTCTTCAGGACTGATTAACTAGTGTTTTTTAGGATCCATAGCAATTGATTGTTACTCCCAAAAATAGTTTAGTTCAAGTGGATGAAATTACTGCATTAAGAATAACACATATCGAATCCAAAACCAGTTGTCATTGTTAAACTGCATGAAATGGAATTCCCCCTTTTAACTGAACCCCTTATGCTCTTCACAGGAAGAGATTAAATCTCCCAATTATCTTTCCTGTTTCAAGACAATCATCAGAAATTTGGATGAAAGTCATGCATGTTGTTTATTACTGAGACCGACTGTCACTAAGCACTTGCACGTACAAAATGCTGTTGCACTTCTTTTTATTTATTTCCTTTGTCTGTATCACTTAGTAAGCAACTGGGAAAGTCTTCTCCATTGACACTCCACTCAGTAGGCTGATGAACTACAGTGGTTGTTTTTGGAGTGGAGTTCAGGAAGGGTTCAAAACTTGTATCTGTTGCATACTGCTTATCAGTTACAAGCACTTTATTTGCAAGGGAGCAGTATTTTTAGGGGCAAATGGAATGAAAAAGAACTAGAAGAACATCAGATGATTTGAATGGAATCAGCAAAGGCACAGGAAACCCCATCCAAATTGTCAAAAATTATACTATATTATGAAGGTACAGCCACCACAACCACATGCACTCTAAGGAATGTGCACATGTAACATTAAGGAATTTAAATTTCTGTGCAATCCCCAGAATTCATCAAATCACAGTTCTGGTCACTGTTGGTAAACAGTAGGGGAGGGTGTGCCAAGAGACTGAGAGAGAAGGAAAAGTATGATTCTACACAATGAAGGACATTTGTGATACATGGCTTTATGGGAACCAGATCTAGTTGAACACAGCAGGCTGGGAGAGGTCGAGTATTAATGCTTCAAATAGCAATGGCTGGTAATACACTTCTTATCCTTAACTGTTACTGTGCAGAGGTACAAAGTGTTCTTGATATTTGAGCTGTCTTCCTTTGCCTCTGAGTAGGGGTTTGCCATTGTGTCATCTTCACAGATGGGAAAAAAACATTCTGTTCTCATGAGAAAATAAATTATATGTTGACTTGATTCTGACTGGAGCCTTGAATTAAGGAGGATTAATTTTAATCTGACCAATGGTAGGAAATAGCACAGGTCCTCATCATCGAAAGCTCATGGCAGGCTGGGCACGACAAGCCATTGAGTCATTGAGAAACACAGCATGGAAACATGGCCTTCGGTTCAACTGATCTGTGCTGACCTAAAAGCCCAACTGAGCTAGTCCCATTTGCACACATCCCTCCAAGTTTTTCCTAAATGTGTACTTGTCCAAGTGGCTTATATATGTTGTTATTGTGCCTGCTTCAACCACTTCCTCTGGCAGCTTGTTCCATATATTCACCACACACTGTGTGAAAAAATTAACTTCAAAGTTGTTTTAAATCCTTCACCTCTTAAGTTAAATTTATACACCTCCATAGTCTCCTATGCTCCCATAAATAAAGTCCTAGTCTAACCAACTTCTCCCTGTAATTCAGGCTCTTAGATTTCACCAACATTCTCTAAACCTTCTTTTCATATATTTTCAAATTCATATATTTTCTACCATCTGATTTCTGAATGGACATTGAACTTAAGGACACTACTTATTTAAAGTAACAATTATATATACACCTACTGTAATTCAGCTTTTTTCGCTATTATATATTGTAGTGTACTGCTGTTGCAAAGACAACAACCTTCATGACATATACCGGTGATATTAAACTTGATTCTGATTCTGATCTTTTCTCTTTTTTGTAATCACATACTGCGGACATCCAATTTGATATTGCTCATTGTAAATCACCGCTGAAAGGCAAAACTGCCCTCAATGATTTAGGCTACTTTTAGGTGCCTGGGATACTTTCCAATATTATGTGTGTGTGGCATCCATTAGTCTCATGAGACCATGGATCTGTGTCTGGAACTCTCCAGGGTGCAGGCCTGGGCAAGGTTGTATGGAAGACTGGCAGTTGCCCATGCAGCGAGTCTCCCCTCTCCATGCCACCGATGTTGTCCAAGGGAACGGCAAGGGCCGATACAGCTCGGCACCAGTGTCGTCACAGGAGTTGCCAGAACGAGATTGAAGACAACGTCGGACTGCCTTAGGGACTCCAGCTCCGGATTTGTCCTCAGGGTTTACTCCCGAAGCCTTTCCCATGAGTGGGTATGGCCGCAAGGCAGCGGAGGTTTGAAATCAGAGTTTTCCCTCTTTTAGATGGGCTGTCTTCCCAGGCTGACAAGCTCCATCTATCTGAAGCAATGGTTTTAAGGCGCCAGGGCCCACCTTCGTCCCTTCTCCTGTCAGTAGAAACAGTTCCACTGGGCTTAGAGGCTAAGCCACATGAGAAGGCAAGGAGTTGGACTTAGTTGTCGGAGGCTATTTGAGGCGCACGCCATGAGGAGCACTTTTAGGTAGTGGGAGTTTATCCTTGGCTTGGCTTGACAACCTTGGAACTAATATTAAGTACAGTGTTTAAATGTAAGGTTGTTGACTCATTCAGTTCTCCAACAGCTTCTTCCAATATCAGTCCCTGTGTCATATTTCACTTAAGCTTGTCAGCAGCTTTAGAAGAAGGCAGAAAGGAATGAGAGTTCAGTATGTTTGACATTCAATGGCTTGCTGTATGTGAGCAAGAGCAGCTTCTATATTTAAGCAAAAGAAATTAATTTAATTCTAACAGATATATTGATGCACCATCAATAACTCTCCGAGACGTGAGACGAGATATAGGCTTTTATTGGCTGAAAGAAAGAACAAGCAGCAATTGACCACCATACTACATCCTGGAGAGTGAGGGCAGGGCCCAGGCTCCAATCGCCTTTATACCAGGGTCAGTGGGAGGAGCCACAGAAGCAGTCAGCAGGGGGGCGTGTCCAGACAGGTATATGTAGTTCACCACATTCACCCCCCCTTTGTTTTAAAAGAGAGTCCCCATGGGGCGAAGTTTCTTACAGGTATATTTACAGGTTAAGTTTATCAGGTGGTCGAATCTGTCGCTGCGATCTACGTAGCACCGGCGGTGATTGCACAGGTGCCGGTGGTGGTGATTGCACAGGTGCCGGTGGTGGTGATTGCACAGGTGCCGGTGGTGATTGCACAGGTGCTGGTGGTGGTGATTGCACAGGTGCTGGTGGTGGTGATTGCACAGGTGCTGGTGGTGGTGATTGCACAGGAGTCGGAGGTGGTGATTGCACAGGTGCCGGAGGTGGTGATTGCACAGATGCCAGTGGTGGTGATTGCACAGGTGCTGGTGGTGGTGATTGCACAGGTGCCGGTGGTGGTGATTGCACAGGTGCCAGTGGTGGTGATTGCACAGATGCTAGTGGTGGTGATTGCACAGGTGCTGGTGGTGGTGATTGCACAGGTGCCGGTGGTGGTGATTGCACAGGTGCTGGTGGTGGTGATTGCACAGGTGCCGGTGGTGGTGATTGCACAGGTGCCGGTGGTGGTGATTGCACAGGTGCTGGTGGTGGTGATTGCACAGGTGCCGGTGGTGGTGATTGCAGGTGGTGATTGCACAGGTGCCAGTGGTGGTGATTGCACAGGTGCCGGTGGTGGTGATTGCACAGGAGCTGGTGGTGGTGATTGCACAGGTGCTGGTGGCGGTGATTGCACAGATGCCGGTGGTGGTGATTGCACAGGAGTCGGTGGTGGTGATTGCACAGGTGCTGGTGGTGGTGATTGCACAGGTGCCGGTGGTGGTGATTGCACAGGTGCTGGTGGTGGTGATTGCACAGGTGCCGGTGGTGGTGATTGCACAGGTGCTGGTGGTGGTGATTGCACAGGTGCCGGTGGTGGTGATTGCACAGGAGTCGGTGGTGGTGATTGCACAGGTGCCGGTGGTGATTGCACAGGAGTCGGTGGTGGTGATTGCACAGGTGCTGGTGGTGGTGATTGCACAGATGCCGGTGGTGGTGATTGCACAGATGCCGGTGGTGGTGATTGCACAGGTGCTGGTGGTGGTGATTGCACAGATGCCGGTGGTGGTGATTGCACAGGAGTCGGAGGTGGTGATTGCACAGGTGCTGGTGGTGGTGATTGCACAGGAGTCGGTGGTGGTGATTGCACAGGTGCCGGTGGTGATTGCACAGGAGTCGGTGATGGTGAATGCACAGGTGCTGGTGGTGGTGATTGCACAGATGCCGGTGGTGGTGATTGCACAGGTGCCGGTGGTGGTGATTGCACAGATGCCGGTGGTGATTGCACAGATGCCGGTGGTGATTGCACAGGTGCTGGTGGTGATTGCACAGGTGCCAGTGGTGGTGATTGCACAGATGCCGGTGGTGGTGATTGCACAGGTGCCGGTGGTGGTGATTGCACAGGTGCCGGTGGTGGTGATTGCACAGATGCCGGAGGTGGTGATTGCACAGGAGTCGGTGGTGGTGATTGCACAGGAGTCGGTGGTGGTGATTGCACAGGTGCCGGTGGTGGTGATTGCACAGATGCCGGAGGTGGTGATTGCACAGGTGCCGGTGGTGATTGCACAGGTGCCGGTGGTGGTGATTGCACAGGTGCCGGTGGTGGTGATTGCACCAGAGACAGAGGTTGTGCTGGTTCCGGCCTGATTGGAGGTGTCAGCCCACTAGGCGTCAGTGATCCCTCATGCGTGTGCGAGGTGCCTGGTATATGCACGTGCGAGACGCCCGGTATAGGAGTGTCGTGAGGAGTCTGTGTAGGGCTTGGTGTGCGCGGTGTCACCTCGGGTACAGGGTTCATAGTTACCGTGGAGTGTTCGGGGTAGTGGTCTGCTGCTCCTGTGGGCGCCAGGTCGCAGACAGAGACCGTGTCCTCCTGCCCATCAGGTAAGACCACGTAGGCATACTGGGGGTTCGCATGTAGAAGGTGAACCCTCTCGACCAGCAGGGAGTATTTATTGCTCCTCACATGTTTCCGGAGCAGCACTGGCCCTGGGGACGTCAGCCAAACTGGTAGGGTGGTCCCAGTGGCGGACTTCCTGGGAAAAGAGAATAGGCGCTCGTGAGGGGTGGCATTGGTGGACGTACATAACAGGGAGCGGATAGAGTGGAGTGCCTCGGGGAGGACCTCCTGCCATTGAGAGACCGGCAACCCTTTTGACTTAAGGGCTAAAGGTGTGGCCTTCCACACTGTGGCATTCTCCCTCTCCACCTGTCCATTTCCCCGGGGATTATAGCTCGTGGTCCTGCTAGTAGCAATGCCCCTAGCTAGCAGGTACTGGCGCAGCTCGTCACTCATAAAGGAGGACCCTCTATCACTGTGGATATAGCAGGGATATCCGAACAGAGTGAAGAGCTGGTGCAGGGCTTTTATGACGGATGTGGCGGTGGTGTCGGGGCAGAGGATGGCAAAGGATGGCGAGTACTCGTCAATAATGTTGAGAAAGTAGACATTGCAGTCGGTGGAGGGAAGGGGGCCCTTAAAGTCAACACTCAGTCGCTCAAAGGGGCGGGTGGCCTTGATAAGTTGCGCCTTTTCAGGACGATAGAAGTGCGGTTTGCACTCAGCGCAGACTTGGCAGTCCCTGGTCATCGTCCTGATGTCCTCAAGGGAGTACGGCAGGTTCTGGGCTTTCACAAAATGGTAAAATAGGATGAACCCCGGGTGGCAAAGATGTGCTTGGAGGGCGTACAGCTGGTCGAGCTGCGTGCTGGCACACGCTCCCTGGGATAGGGCATCAGGGGGCTCATTGAGCCTTCCAGGCCGGTACAAGATGTCATAGTTGTAGGTGGAGAGTTCTATTCTCCACCTCAAAATATTATCATTTTTGATTTTGCCCCACTGTTGGTTGCTGAACATGAATGCAACTGAGCGCTGGTCGGTCAGCAAGGTGAACCTTTTGCCTGTGAGATAGTGCCTCCAGTGCCTAACAGCTTCCACTATGGCCTGGGCTTCTTTCTCCACCATGGAGTGCCGAATTTCAGGGCCTTAAAGGGTACGAGAAAAGAATGCTACTGGCCTGCCTGCCTGATTGAGGGTAGCAGCCAGTGCAAAATTGGAGGCGTCACTCTCTACTTGGAAGGGATTGGTCTCGTCTACCGCATACATCGTTGCTTTGGCAATGTCCCCTTTAATGCGGCTGAAGGCCGCGCGGGCCTCGGCAGAGAGGGGAAATGTGATAGACTTGACCAGGGGGTGGGCCTTGTCTGTGTAATGGGGGACCCATTGGGCGTAATAGGAAAAGAAGCCCAGGCACCGTCTGAGGGCTTTGAGGGTGGTGGGAAGAAGGAGTTCTAACAGGGGGCGCATACAGTCGGGATCAGGTCCAGTGACCCCGTTTTCCACGACATACCCGAGGATAGCGAGTTGGGTGGTTCCGAACGCACACTTGTCCCTGTTATAGGTAAGTTTCAGGGCTTTGGACACTTGGAAAAATCGTTGGAGGTTGGTGTTGTGATCCGACCAGTCGTGACCACAGATGGTGATATTATCCAGATAGGGAAATGTGGCCTTCAGTTGGCACTGGTCCACCATCTGGTCCATTTCCCTCTGGAAGACAGAGGCACCATTCGTGACACCAAAGGGGACGCGCAGGAAGTGATAGAGCCTGCCGCCCGCCTTGAAGGCGGTGTAGGGGCGGTCCTCCGGATGGATGGGGAGCTGATGGTAAGCAGATTTCAGATCTATTGTCGAGTACACCTTGTACTGAGCTATCTGAGTGACCATATCCGCGATGTGGGGTAGGGGGTACGCGTCAAGCTGCGTGAATCTATTGATGGTCTGGCTATAGTCCACGACCATCCTATTTTTCTGCCCGGTCTGAACAACAACCACCTGGGCCCTCCAAGGACTTGTGCTTGGCTCAATGATCCCCTCCCTGAGCAGCCGCTGCACCTCCGACTGAATGAAGGCCCTGTCCCCCACGCTGTACCTCCTGCTTTTAGTTGCCACAGGTTTACAGTCGGGGGTCAGGTTGGCGAACAGTGTTGGGGAAGGGATCTTGAGGGTGGAGAGGCTGCAAGTGGTGTCAGTAGCACAGCTGTCGGCATGGTGCTGGGTGGGATGTGTGGGTCGATGTGTGTATGTGTGGTCAGTAGCAGGGTATATGATGAAATCCCACAAAACTGAGGATTCCTGACAGTGAGTGGTGGGAGGGGCCCGTCATATGCCATAGTCACACTTTCGAGGTGGCTCTGGAAGTCCAGCCCCAATAGTACAGGCGCGCACAGTTGAGGCATGACCAGTAGCGCAAAGTCCCGATATTCTGTGCCCTGCACCACCAATGTCGCTACACAAACCCCCCCGGATGTCTGTGGAATGCGACCCAGAAGCCATGGTGACCGTCTGGCTTACCAGCCGTGTCACGAGTCTGCAGCGTTGCACCGTGTCCGGGTCAATAAAACTCTTAGTGCTGCCCGTGTCAAACAGGCAGCTAGTCCAGTGCCCCTCCACCAGGATGTCCATCATTGACCTTGCAAGCTGGTGTGGGGCGCTTTGATCGGGGGTTACGGAGGCCAGAGTTGAACTGCCGTCTTGGTGACTGGTAAGCACCGGTGGGTCGGGGCGGGGCGAGGTGGCGCCGACAAAGATGGCCGCCCCCATCCGGGCAGGCAAGATGGCCGCCCCCATGCCTCGCACGAGGCGGGCAGGCAAGATGGCGCCGACAAAGATGGCGGCCCCCATGCCTCACACGCAGCGCTGCCCGACCCCGCTCGTGGTTCAGACTTACAGACCTTGGCAAAATGGCCCTTCTTCCCGCAGCTGGAGCAGGTCGCTTCTCAGGCCGGGCAGTGTTTTCGGGGGTGCTTTTCAAATCCGCAGAAGTAACACTGCACGGACTTGCGACTGGCAGCAGCTGTGGTCAGGTTCGGGGAGTTTGTGGACTTGCGACTGGCAGCGGCGTTGGTGAATTCGCTCGCGGGTGACGGTGGCGGGGTCTGCAGCGTCCATGGAACCGGCGGGGGATCGCGCGGCTGGACAGCGTCAGTGTTGTGCAGAGCAGCCTCCAGCATGTCGGCTGTCTTGATCGCCGAGCGTAAGGTAAGATCGGCATTTTCCAGCAGCCGCTGGCGCACGTACACTGACCTGATCCCCGTAATGAAGGCGTCTCGTACTAGCAGCTCCGCATGTTGTTCCGCCGTCAGTCCTTTGCAGTCGCAAGCTCATATGAGTGTCTGTAGGGCTCGGAGAAACTGCCTGCTCGACTCGCTGGGTCGCTGTTGCCGTGTCGCTAGGCGACGTCTTGCATAGATGGTGTTCACCGGTCGCAGGTACTGTCTTTTGAGGGTGTCCAGTGCCCCTTGGTAGGTCGGCAGGTCCCTGATAAGGGAGAATACTTTCGGACTTACTCTAGATAGTAATATTTTGTACTTTGTGGCAGGCTCAGTCACTGGAATCTGCTCCAAGTATGATTGGAAGCATGCAAGCCAGAGTTCAAAGGCAAGAGCTGCTTCTGAGTCTTGAGGATCAATGTCTAATTTTTCCGGATGTAAAATGCTGTCCATGTTTTAGACTTCCAGCCAATAAAATTGATGCACCATCAATAACTCTCCGAGACGTGAGACGAGATATAGGCTTTTATTGGTTGGAAGAAAGAACAAGCAGCAACTGACCACCACACTACATCCTGGAGACTGAGGGCAGGGCCCAGGCTCCAATCGCCTTTATACCGGGGTCAGTGGGAGGAGCCACAGGAGCAGTCAGCAGGGGGGACATGTCCAGACAGGTATATGTAGTTCACCACATATATAGACCTTACTTGTAAGCAACAGATAAAGACGCAGTTTGGAATTCTCTTCCCTGGTGGGCCGCTGATGTGTTCATTCAAAACAGAGGACAATAAAGTTCTGGACATTAAGAATCAAGGAATATTTGGATTGTGCAGGATATCTGTAGACACCAGTCTGTGCATTTCTTCCTAGAGGCCAGAGTTGAAGCTGGATTAGGAGGCAACACAGCTTGACAAGTGTAAGCGAGGACTTATTCGCATTTACTTCAAACTCAGCATTGGGGGAGAATATCCACAGTTAGGGAGAAACATCATTTTTCACCATTAAATTGAATAAAGCAGCTTCTATTGTAATATTGATATCATGAGAGTCTATTCACAGTAACTGTAGGGGAGGCATCTGGCTTGTAGACATTAGAAAGCAAATTAATTTCTTCTGAATGTTCATCAAATAGTGTTTTGTTCCTATATCAGACACTCAGCTTATTACCAATTGTTTTGAACCTCAGTTTAGACTGAAGTTAGACTTCAACAGCTCTCATTCTCTCCTTGGCATTGCTGCCAGTTTTGATCTCATAGAATCAATAAATAATATAGCACAGGAACAGACCCTTTGGCCCAACTCTACCAAGGTGCCCATCTAAGCAAATCCCTTTTGGCTATGTTTGACCCATATCCCTCAAAATCTTTCCTATCCAAGATCTGTTACGATATGTCAAATTTTCTGGCTTTTAGTTTTCCATCTCATGAGCACTACCTATTCAACATGACCTGTGCAGGATTGGTTTATATGTCATAAACCTGTCCTAAACTTGTGGTAGAAATGTTTGGAGTGAATTGACTCAATAAAACAGCAGGATCCAACAAAAGTTCTATTCATCTGCCCAGTATTGGCTTTTCTGCACTACCAACCAATTTATCCTCTACTCTGTATTTATTAATCCTCGACAAGGGTCCAGTATTTCACATTTAACAGTCCTAAAGTGGGTTGAATGTTATTCTAGTTTCAATCCAAAAACTATAAGTCCTTTTTTTGAAGCAACAGGACGAGTAGTAGAGAGGTCTTCCATTTATATAATGTCTTTTTGTAACTTGGTGAACTTCAGATCCGGTGAAATATTTTTGAATTGTGGCCATTGTGGCCATATGTGGCAAAAGCACAGCCCATTGAATGCATTGAGGCAAATGAGATGAATGAAAAGATCATTGTCAGGAACTGGTGGCGTAATGGAAAAGTGTAACGATGGTTTATATTGATCTCATAATTTAGATGTGGGAGCTGGGCTTTATTAGCCATTGTCCTGAACCAAACCTTCTTGTTTATTCCATGAGGCTCATGGGATACTGTGGTGAACTATATATACCTGTCTGGACACGCCCCCTGCTGACTGCTCCTGTGGCTCCTCCCACTGACCGTGGCTCCTCCCACTGACTGTGGCTCCTCCCACAGACCCCGGTATAAAGGCGATTGAGGTCTGAGCCCGGCCTCTCTGTCTCCAGGATGTAGTATGGTGGTCAACCACTGCTTGTTCCTTCTTCCAGTCAATAAAAGCCGATATCTCGCCTTTACGTCTCAGAGAGAGTTATTGATGGTGCATCAGATACGCTCACAAGGCTTGTGATATAATAATTACTGCTGTAAGCACTGCAGGAATCAGCAGAAACTTCCACAGCTTTCAGCTTGTTATACTCTTGTATTCATTTAAAACAAACTCCTTCAAACATCTGTACCACAAATTCAAAAACAGGAAAAACTTGCTCCTCAGATCCCCTCTAAACCCCTTATCCCTTATCCTAAACCTAAACCTAAGCCTATTAGTTTTAGACACTTTATTCCTTTTCTTTAAGATTCTTCCTCCACTTCAACCAGGATTTTGGGTCTGCCATTAGTTTAAGTAAACTAAGTTACTCAGGATACTAGACTCCTTGGTGATACACTCAGCCCATGAGAAGCTTAGTGGTTGCCCCTGCATGCATTAACTATTGAAACGAGCAAGCAGCACAGTCCTGGCATCCTAATGCATTTAGTCTTTGGACATCAGTTTACAGTACGTCTTAATCCTTCTGGGAGCTTTTTCAATAATATCCAATTTAACCAATATCCATCAATCCTCTAAAGCCTTCTGCCCAGTCCTATCCCCACCATATCACATTTCCAGATTTCTTTATGACGTAGGAGATACTTCAGCTCACCAGCTCTATGCCAGTTCACAGAGCAACCCCAATCCCCCATTGATTTTCCCTGTAACCTATTCTCCTCACATTCCCACCAACACCTTCTCTATCTCCCTAGATCTGGCCATTCGCACAAGGCACCAGTTAACCTCCCAACTCACACATCTTTGGCATATGGGAGGAAATGGGAACACCCGAAGGAAAACCATTTGGCCACAGGGAAATATGCAGGATCCACATAGATAGCACTGGAGATGACAACTGAGCCCAGGTTACCAGATTCATGCAGCAACATCTTCACTGGCGCATCGTTGCCTACTTTCATTCTTTCTTTCTCTCAGGTGTTACATTTAATTCCACTGCTGCCAGGTTATCAGTTCAGTCTATTTGACACTTATTTGCATACCATCAGAAATGCTGTTGCTATACAACAGTATTACCAATCCATGTGTGATTTTTTCTCTGTTTTACAAACTACTGTGATAAGAGAAAAATAGAGGAAACTATTATCATTAATCTGTTTTTCATTTACTTGTCAAAGTGAAGGATGTGAGCACGAGGCAACAGAATGTTTAGCATGAAGTTGAGAAAATCAGCTTGTGATCATTTTTTTCCGCTTTTGATCTTTTTGAGCCATTCTTGTTTTCAGACTGCAATATCAAAAATGCATGAGATAGAGTAAAGAAAATGAGCAAACTTCGACTGGTGTGTGCCAATTTCAGTGAGATTCCAGCCAGTTCAGCACAGTGCAGTTTCCACCCTTCTGCTCTGACAGATGTTTTAACACCCTAGAGAATGGGATGTGGTATATTTGTATACTTCTGTGAGGTTACCAGTTTTGTGACTCAAGATTACTGTGATGCACTTTGCAACTGCTGGCTGCCAATCTTGCCCATGCATGAACTTCCAGAAGGAAGCTGGCTCTGAGCTGATTGGCCGGGAGCTGAGCATCTCTGAAAAAGAGTAAATAGTTGACGTTTTGGGCTGAGGCAGTTCATCAGGACCCTTCATAAATCCTGATGAACAGTCTTGGCCCAGAACTTCAACTGTTACTTTTTTCCATAGATGCTGCCTGGCCTGCTGAGTTCCTTCAGCATTTTGTGTGCATTACTTTGATCTCCAACATTTTCAGGTTTTCTCCTGTTTGTGAATTGCCAATGCTATATATGTCTTGATGGTCAATGATGCCATACTCCTAGGCCGAACCACCTGTCAGGACAGTCAAAGCACTTGGAAGATTCTAGACAATAACAAATTAAGTGAATTCATGCACTTTTAAAAACAGTTATGCTATAAGATATAATAAAGTAAAAATTATACAATTTAAAACAATTGAAAACTTTAAAAAGATATAAATATATTAACTCAATCAAATATAAAAATGGAAGCTGCTTGTAACTTACCTGGTTTGTTCATCAGTTCATTCTCACTGAAAGAATGGAATCAGTGAAGATCTGGGGAATGGTGAGGGTTGCATCTTGGCAATGTACGGCTCAGGAGTAGGCTCTTCATCTCATTAAGTTCATGCTGACCACCAAGAACCAATTTACACTAATCCCATTTATTTTTCCAGCATTCCTATCAACTTCCCCCTAGTAACTCACATGCTACTAGACAGTTGCCAATTAACCCACTGCCGCTGGGATATTGGAGGAAACTGATGCACCCAGGCAGTCACAGGGAGAACATGAAAGCTCACTACGGATTGCTGGGGAGGCCAGGTCACTGGAGCGGTGAGGCAGCAGCTCCACTAGATATGCCCTGTGCCTCTTGGGCCCTGGCTGCAAACCTACAGCAAAGTGTGGGTGGCATGTTAATGGAAATAGAGCATGCAGAATTTCGAGGAATGCACAAACTGCAGGCATTTCAAACATCTTTGCATTCATGTGCTATTAACTGTCAGTTCACCAGAATAAATTTTGGAGACAGAAAAGATAGTGGAATCAGATGCAAAAAGCAAACTGCTGGAGGAACTCAATGGGTTAGGAACCATCTGTGGCGGGACATGGAGAGTCAGTCATTCATGTTGAGATCCTTCATCACAGCTGAGAGACCAATAGGAGATAGCCAGTAACAAAGGGGAAGGGGCTGGGTACGAGCCGGCAAGTGACAGGCAGATTTCGATGAGGAGGGGTGATGGGCAGATGAAAGCATGGAAATAACAACAGAAGTTGAGAGGTGATAGGCGGAGGTTAGTAGGGGATGCAAATAATGGAGAGCAAGGTGTAACATAGAATCAAATGAGAAAGGTGAGGCAGCAGGGAACAGCAGGGGAGGGGCATAGTAGGAGAGGGAAGTGGTGGAGGGGGAAAGGGGAGGGGGAGGGGAGGGGATGGGGAGGGAGAGTGAGGGTGTGGTGGTGAGAGTGAGGGGATGGGGGTGAGGGGGAGAGGGACAGGGGGAGTGAAAGGGAGAGAAAGAGGGGAGGGAGAGTGAGGGGGTGAGGGGAGGGGAGGAAGGAGGGGAGAGGGGAGGGGGAGGGGAGAGAGAGGGGGTGGAGGGGGAAGGAGTGAGAGTAGGGGAGGGAGAGGGGGAGGGGAGGGAAGGGAATAGAGGGTGAGATGGGGAGAGGGAGAGGGGGAGATGAGGAGGAGGGAGGTGATTGGGAGAGAGGTTGGAGGAGGGGAGGAAGGGTTACAGTGGGAGGAGTGTGTAGGTGATTGACTGGCAATTGGAGTGAGTGGGAGTAAATTGGTGATTGGTCCTGGGGTACAGTGGGGTAGGCAAGGTGGAGGTAGTAGAGTAAATAAATTTCGGGCCAGAATCAACTGATATCAGATTGTGATCAGTTTAATATTGTAGACCTATTACTATAAGCAAGATTATAAGATTGAAGTCTACTAGTCCCAGAAAGTAACTTGAGACTTTTAAATGATGATAGGTCAGAGCAAACTTCAGTAACCAAAATCAAATCCTCAAATTTTAAATGATTATATAGTTTAAGCAGCAAAATTGTTTTCCCAAATTTGTTTTCAAACTATTCAAAATGGAGTCATCAAAATGATCACTGGAAACTATACTAGAGAATAGAAACTATACTCACCATATACTCACTCACTATACATACTTCTAAGTATAAATGACTGATGGAGCTTTCTGTAATTTGCTGCAGTCTATTGGAGCACAAAAGCTGATGTGGTCCAATAAAAAGGGAATATTCTCAATAAAGACATCAATTCATACTTATATGCAGAATGTTGATGGAAAAAGGCTAGTAATATTGTGTAGGATCCCACCCACCCTGCTCACAGACTGTTTGCCCCACTCCCATCAGGGAGGAGGCTACGTAGCATCAACGTCAGGACCACCAGACTCAAAAACAGTTACTTTCCCCGAGCAGTAAGGCTGAATCTGAGAGGCGAGGAAGGTGTTACGTGGAACCAAATAAGGGAAGTGAGGTCGGCAGGGGAATAGTAGGGGGAGGGGACCACTCACTAACACACCAACCAGACCCTTCACCACCACTACTTTATCATTTCCTGTCAGAATCACCTTATGTACAGACACTTGTTGCGAACCCCGTAACTGGGTCACTTAGCAGCAAAGATAGAGAGGTCCTTTGAAGTCTGATGGTACTATTTTTAACAGTATTTATTAGTAAAAATACACAAAAATAATATCAATGCAAACATACAGATAATATACGTCATCAATACTAAATCTAAAAGTACGGGTATAGTAATAATCAACAAGAAATAAGCTCTATCGTTGTCTAGGGGATAATGTATTGTCCGATGGAAATATAAAAGTCACTCAGTTCATTCAGGCTGCAGCCTTTGGTTGGAGAGAGAGAGAGATTTTTGAGAAAACTTGCCGGCTTTTCCTTTTATGATTTCGATCCTTTGGGAGTCCCGTTGGGATGGCCGTTCACTTGTGGCCTCTCCTTTAGCTAAAGCCGTTCTTCCGTGGTGAGGCCACCAATCCCAGGCAAAAGGGAAAGGACGCACACAAGCCCCCCACCGGCTGTCGCTATCAAATGCTGTCACGGGATTTCTAGCGTTTCTCCTGGTGCGTCTAAAGGGGTTGTTCCCCAGACCCTCTTTTATCCTTACTCACGGGGTCTCAGATGTCAATCAGGTTGGGATGATGCAATCCCTCAACCAGCCCACTCTGGTCATCCCCTGAGGGGCTTCAATGAATAGCACAGTACTCAATACACAATTCCGTCTCCAAGAGACAACGGCCGTTATCAGTGGCTTTGTTTTCGCTGAGGCCAGGACACATACCAAAACCTTGTGGATTCTGCGTGTCTCTCTCTCATTTCCTGGGTCCCAGACCCGAATTAATAGCGATCTTGCGATTCTCAAAAAGGAGGGGGCGACTCGGTACACTCCTGTGCCGAGCATCACTTTACGTACACACCATCAATCTATGTATAGTATATAAGCTATCCTATATATTTATACTGTTTTTTTATTACTATGTTCTTTGTCTTTTATTTATTTTGTGCTGCATCAGATCTGGACCTACAATTATTTTGTTGTCCTTTACTTCAGTGTAGTGGAAATGACATTAAATCATCTTGACTCTTGAATCTTGAATTCTGCATTAAGGAGATTAAACTTACAATTTCCCCTTGCCTAAAGGAAAAAGAGTTACACAATCTGCTGGCCAGGTGCACTGGAAAAAAATACAATCACACAACAAATTATCTCTGCAGTCATATAATGCTTAGTAATGGACTTATGATCTGTTGGATTTATGAATAGCTAACTGTAGTGGGGTAATTTTTCCCCACCTGACTGGTCGGCTGTTTTGACATGAACTACACAATGAATGGCCTAGATCTCAGGAGATCTTGACAGCTCAGAGTCACGGAGATGATGTAATGAACTGGCACACTAATGTCACCTTTGAGGTTTTATTGATTTTAGAACTGCACTCGGATGATTTTCATGTCATAACAGATTTTAGCCTCAGCACAGAGACAAATTGCCAATTTTGGCTGTTTATTTGAGCTCTGTCAATGTCAGATGAAACCAAGGTCAAGCTATTGGTATGACACTGTATGAAGAAAAGGGAAGCAGGCCATTATTGCTATATGGCTGACCTCAAAGATAATGCTACTTCCTCTTTCCAAAGAAGAAATGCCATGGTTAAAACAGTGTAGAACACAGGAAGTCCTTTCAACACTCATAACTGTGGTAGCAATAAAAATGAAAGATACTTCAGTTTCACCATCATCACGTTCAGCTATGAAATATCCATTCTTTCGTAGAAATGCTTCGTATTTAGATCACAATTTCTCTTCTTCAATGATTCCTCATGTTTAGCAAAATGCTGGATTGCAAAGGGAATCTACTGTGGTACTTCTATAGTTTTACCGTGGAGAGCATTCTGACAGGCTGCATCACTGTCTGGGCTACTGCACAGGACTGAAAGAAGCTGCTGAAGGTTGTAAATCTAGTCAGCTCCATCTTGGGTACTAGCCTACAAAGTGTCCAGGACATCTTTAGGGAGCGGTGTCTCAGAAAGGCAGAGCCCATTGTTGAGGACCTCCAGCTCCCAGGGCATGCCCTTTTCTCACTGTTACCATCAGAAGGGAGATACAGAAGCCTGAAGACACACACTCAGTGATTCAGGAACAACATCTTCCCCTCTGACATCCGATTCCTAAATGAACATTGAAGCTTTGGACACTACCTCACTTTTCTTAATATACAGTATTTCTGTTTTTGCACATTTAAAAAAATCTATTCAATATATGCAATTGATTTACTTGTTTATTTATTATGTTTTATTTAATTTTTTTTCCCTCTCTCTGCTAGATTATGCATTGCATTGAACTGCTGCTGCTAAGGTAACAAATTTCACATCACATGTCGGTGATAATAAACCTGATTCTGATTCTGACTGTCTCGCCTGATGCTTTTTAAACCACTTGTTCCCAGGAGAAGGGCATTACTGACTAAGAAGGTTTATGTTGTTCATCTTTGATTGTTTCTGAATAATTGGTGATGCAAAGCTTCCAGGCCTTGAAGCATTGCAGATCTTGTGCTGGGGATGCTCTCACAAAGCTCCTGGTCAGAAAGTTTTTGGATACTAACCACTTAAGAAATTTTAGTCTGTAGCTGTGAATGATTGTATCCTCGAACCATCCCCACCTGATTGTGTGGAAATGCAATGACAGGGCATTAACACTTTGCGTTGTCACTTAATATCAGCTCCATGAAGCCTGTTGTGAAATGTGTTCAAAGCTAAAAGAGGAACTTTCTGTGGTAACCTAACAAATAAAGAGGCAATCTTACTGGCATTTATTCACATTGCTTCTGTTAAATGTCCTATTTCCGATTAAATATATCATGTGATGTTTCATATATGGCATCCTATTTGCAACTGAATCAGAATCAGAATCAGGTTTAATATTACTTGCATATGTCATGAAATTCATTGACTTTGTGGCAGCTGTACAGTGTAATAAGTGATAACAGAAGAAACCTGAATTACAGTAAGTGCACATAGAGTGCAAAAATAGAAATAAAAAGTAGTGAGGATGTGTTCATGGTTTCAATGTCAATTCAGAAATCAGATGGCAGAGGGGAAGAAGCTGCTGCTGAATCATTGAGTGTGTGTCTTCAGGCTTCTGTCCCTCCTTCCTGATGGGAACAATGAGAACGAGGCATGACCTGGGTGCTGGGGTCCTTAATGATGGACGCTGCCTTTTTGAGGCATCGCTCCCTGAAGATGCCCTCTATATTGCTGAGGGCAGTGCTTCTGTAGGATATTGTCAAACTGTATATTGTCAAAGTTTGTATTTTCCATTTAATGATTAGCGCTGGTTTTAATACCCAAGCTGCCTGGGTGCAAAAGGCGGATTCTGAGCCAGGTAACTCAGAAAATTTAGGAATATCGTAACAAAAAAAACCTCAACATTTAAACTCAGCACAAACAGAGCCTCGGCTAACTTTTGTAGCAATCTGGGCATGCGGCTGACATTTTCTACACCATCATACTAATGCAAAGACTGAGCACTTTTTTTTGGAGGGACTATTGAGAAGCATCTCCACTATATTCATGCCGATGAGGCCTTAGTGACAGGAAATCCATATGTTCCTGTGTAACCATACAGTAACACGACAGATAGGCCCGGCAAATACACGGATACAGGTACAATTTCAGGGATGCTGTTTCATCAGATTACATTGCTATTATGTACAGCATGAGGAAGTATTGATTTGTCTTTTGAAGTAAAGGAAGAATGCTCCATATTGATCCATTTCATGTTTTGCATCTGACACTTAATGCAAAGAATTGACCAATTCTGCACAAGGCTCCTGACAAGATACAGTATACCAAATCACCCTTGTTCTACATCTGACACTTGCACAGTCAGATCAAAGAGTCCAATAAAGAAAGGAATGGAGTATCTGTCTAGATGGGAGATTAGAGGCCAGACATGTGGAGGGATCTGAAGAGGTCGGTTAGTACAGGTGGTGCAGTGAAGTTCATATTCCATTTGAACCATTTCAATCTGCATATAACCTGAGGCACATTTACTACAGTGGCCGATGAGATCATGGTACTTAAAAGTAAATTTTACCAACATCAGTTCAGAAGTTCGTTTCCATTGTGCAATGATTTTGTGTGATATACAATGGAATTAATAAAGAAAATCTGAGCAAGATATCAGAGTGATGTCAACCCCTTGTTTTGATGTCAGGTGCATTTTGTACAGTGAAGTCAAACTATTGTGCGCTGAGACAGGTTGCTAAAGAGAACAGTGCATGGCTGTTCAAGCAGCATCCCCACAGGAACAGACTGTTCAAGTTTGGTTTACTTTATTCAGACTTTGAAAGAGCAATGTGTGTTTAAGACAGGCTCAAAATGGCAGCAAAGATACAAGAGATTGCAAATGCCGGAACATGGAGAAGCACACGAGATGCCTGAGTAACTCAATGGATCAGACAGCATCTATGGAGGACTGCTGTCTGACAGGAATAGCAGTGGCCAGTTTAGAGCTCTAAACGGGAAGATAGAAGGCTGTTTCACCATGGTACAGGTATCAATTATAACTGACATTCCCATGACAAACTCTGCCATCCTCATCAGGGATAATGCCTGGGCATGTCTGGTTTGGTGGAATAAATAGTTCGTCCCTTCTGATTGGTTAGTACTCATTCAATCAGGTTTCCGCTCTGCCACCTTGTTGACAATCGAATTCCAGTTCTTACTTAGAGCGAGACTTACAAGTTTGAAAAAATTCTTTTCCTTGTGCTTTATTTCAATGGCTTCTTTTACCAGGCAGTCCCAAAAGCCATTGGCACGGCACAGTAGCTTTGTGCCGTCAAAGTCAATCTTATGACCATTTCAGGGGTGGGGGGGGGTCACTTTGCTCCTGCCTGTGCATGGGAGGGGGAGTAGGGGAGGCTTTGGGGTTTGGGGTTTTAACTGTCACTCGTTCTTTGGGACACTCTTATGCTTCCATGGATGTCTGTGAAGAACAAGAGTTTCAGGGTGCATGTTGCGTACATTTCTCTGATATTAAATGGAACTAGTGAACTACTGAAGCTCAGTTAGTTTAAAGTGAGTAAGAAATAAACAGGCACGCTGGACCCTGGCTCTTGCTATGAACCCACTCATGTCCACCCTGGTGCCTGAATCCCATTTCCAGCCCTACCTGCACACATACACACATCAGGACCCCAGACCTGGCTCCACTGCGGACACCCTAACTCATTCCTCACACTCTGTTTATATGCTAGGCACACCACTCACGTACAAGACTAAAGAGTGAGGCTGATGCCAGGACATCAGGATTTCCTGTCAATCAGATGTCAGATTATCAGAGCTTTACTTTTGTTGCAACAAACAAACTATGGAACGAACATAACAGGTCGAGTAACATCTATGAAGGCTAAGGGATGGTCAATGTTTTGGGTTGAGAAACTGCATCTAGGCTTTTGTTCCCTTAATTTCAAAGTTACTGATAAACCTAGCCACCCCTGACAGACAATGTCTTCAACCTTCATGTTCATCTCAACCATCTACCTCCCCAATTGCATCCTCTTTAGTCATTCTTCACTCCTCCTCTGCAGTCTCCTCAACTGCTCCAGCCCTTCATGCATAGGAAGTGCTGCAGAAATAGATTAGGTTATTGTTTTTGAATAGAATTTACCAGCCCAGTTTTCAGTGGTGGAAGGAATCACTACTTTTGAATTTTCATAGTAATGGTTATTTAATTCTCAGCAGTTTCCAGAATACTCTCGCTATCACTTCATTCACCTGAATTAGCTTCACCCATCCTACACTTCCAAGCGGGCAATCATGATTTTCTTTTCATTGTCACAAGTAACAGATGGTGAAGCTAAGATGGTGCTGGTGAACCACATTGATGAGGTGTGGGCTGTTTACAAAACTTCTAAATATACTTCTTCTGAATTGCTTTCACTGCAATTTGCAGCCTGTAATTTCCCTTAAAGCAATGTATTTTTGAACTGTCTTAATAAATCCATAAGACATAGGAGCAGAACTAGGCCATTTGGCCCATCAAGTCTGCTCCGCCATTTCATCATGGCTGATCCTTTTTTTTCTCCTCCTCAACCCCATTTCTTGGCCTTCTCCCCGTAACCTTTGATGCCATGTCCAATCAAGAACTTGTCAACCTTTGCCTTAAATACACCCAATGTCCTGGCCTCCACAGCTGCAGTTGGCAACAAATTGCACAAATTCACCACCCTTTGGCTAAAGATATTTCTCCGCATCTCTGTTTTGAATGGACACCCCTCTATCCTGAGGCTGTGCCCTCTTGTCCTAGACTCTCCCACCATGGGAAATATCCTTTCCACATCTACTCCGTCTAGGCCTTTCAATGTTTGAAAGGTTTTAATGAGATCCTCCCTCATCCTTCTAAATTCCAGCGAGTACAGACCCAGAACCATCAAACATTCTTCATATGATAACCCTTTCATAGTGAACTAGCAATTTCACAATCTTTTGAAAGACTCAGCAGACTTAACTCTCAAGCATGCAGGTATGGCACCTTTAAGCAGACAAAGGGACAGCACCATGGCTGAAAGAGAGGGAGAGGAGGAGGACTCCAAACCAGATTGAAACACTGGGGAATGAAACTCTTGCCAGCATCTTGTTAGCAAATGTACAGTTGTTGTAGATCAAGACTAAGGACCTAAGGGCAAGGTCCTTCGGTCCTTCCTGTATCAGAAGGAAATGAGGAATTGCTGTGTTCTGTGATTCACAGAGACATGGCTCATATCAGACATTCTGAATACGTTGGTACGACCCAAAGTATTCTCAATACACAAGATGGACTGGACTGCTAATTTGGATGGCAAAAGTGAGGGGCCTGTGCTTCATGATAAACTCTTTGCAGCACCACAACAACAGCCTCTCACTCGATGTCAGCAAGACCAAGGAGATGATCATTGGATTCAGGAGGAGGAAACCAGATATCCATACGTCAGTCCTCATTGAGGGATCATAGCGAAGAGGGTCAACAACTTTAAATTCCTAGGTGTTATCACTTCAGAACCTGTTCTGGGCATTTAAGTGTCATCACAAAAAAAGCACGGCAGTGCTTCTATGTTCTTAGAAGTTTGTAAAGATTTGAGATGTTATCTAAAACTATGACAAACTTCTATAGATGTGTGCTGTACAGTACATTGACTGGTTGCATCATGGTCTGGTATGGAAACACCAATGCCCTTGTATGGAAAAGCCTAAAAAAATAATCGAAACAGCTCATTCCATCACTGTTAAAGCCCTCCCCACCACTGAGCATATCTACAAGGAGCGCTGTCACAGGAAAGCAGCCTCCATCATCAAGGAGCCCTGCCATCTCACCATTCTCTCTTCTGGCTGATGCCTTCAGGATGGAAGTGCAGAAGCCTCAGGACTCACACCACAGTTTCAGGAACAGTTAATAACCATCAGGCTCTTGAACCAGAGGGGATAATTTCATTCAGCTTCACTTGCCCCATTCTTCAAGGACACTTCATCTCATATTCCTGATACTTATTGCTTATTTATTTATTGTTACTATTATTTTTCTCTTTCTTTTTGTATTTGCACATTGTTTGTTGTCCATCATGTTGGGTGTGGTCTTTCATTGTTTTTTGGCTTTACTGGGAATACACGCAAGAAAATGAATTTCAGGGTAGTATATAATGATATATGAGGGGTGATTGATAAGGTCGTGGCCTGAGGTAGAAGGAGACAATTTTACAAAACCTAGCAAATTTATTTTTCAACATAGTCCCCTCCTACATTTACACACTTAGTCCAGCATACGGATCTTGGATCTCCAGAAAGTGTCCACAGATGGATGATTGATAAGTTTGTGGCCTAAGGTAGAAGGAGATGAGTTATACAGTTCTCGTTACATGCACTTGCAGGTCAATGCTTTGATTGATCATGCAAAAAGTTTGAAGTTAATAACTCATCTCCTTCTACCTTAGGCCATGAACTTATCAATCATCGCCGGTACATGTACTTTGAACTATGAATTTTAAGACTGCAGATGCTGGAGTCTAAAGCAACATTGGAAATGCTGGAGGGTCTCAGCAGGTCAGACTCTATCTACAGAGGGAAATGGACAGTTAACTCTTTGGCTTGAGACTCTTCATGAAAGGTGGAAGGAGAGGTAAAGAGGTGAGGGTGGAGGGTTGGAACAAGAGCTGACAAGTGATTGGTGGAGCCAGGTAAGGAAGGGTGAGAGGCAGATAGGGGAGGAAAGAGTGGAAATAATGATGGAGACAGAGAGGTGATAGGTGGAGGTAAGCATGATGGCATCTGATAGGAAAGGAACGTGGACCATGGAATCAAACGAGGGAAGCGGGGGGGGGGGGGCTGAGGGGCATAGTGGTGGAGGGCATCCTGGATGAGCAGATGGAGTTGCTGGAGGAGTAGAAAGAATGTGGAAAGAAACAAGATGTCAGGGGCTGGTGCGAGTGTAGGGGGTATATGAGGACATAGGAAAAGCAATTTACCTGAAACCAGAGAGTTCAATGTTCAGGCTTTCAGGTTGGATGCTATCATAATTTGCCTGATGAAGCGTCCAGATGAAACATTGTCTGTCTATTTCCCTCCACAGATGCTATCTGACCTGCTGACCTGGTGCATGGCTCCTGATTCCAGCATCTGCAGTCTGTTGTGTCTCTGAGCTGCTGTAGAAATGGCTTTGGAGCATTGTCAACCATGGAAACAATGTTATCATTTGAACGTCATGACTGTGTGGTGCATGCATTGTACATCCCAACTCAGTGTTCCTCTTAGACCAGCCAACACCTTTTAAACTTGTATTTTAGAATTGACTAAGCCCTTCAAAAGCACCAAGTGTCACCTGGTCTGTGTTATCGGGTTGACCCTTCGAGCTTTGTGTCAAAACCCATTCACACGCTGACCTCTTCATTCTTTACTTTCAGGGGACAATCCATTGAACTGTTTAAAATGGTTTCCTTTCAGTAACTCAGTAACAGAACATTTTATGATTCAGTTACTTTCTGCTCCTTGGTGACCATGGTGTTGTTTGAGGTCTCTGACTGTTTACTGTTGCTCAGAGCCCTGCGCAAGTTAAATCATCCGCCTGAATGAAGGAAGCAAATAGCAGTTTAAGCAAAATCCTCTGATGTTTCATCTCATGCCATTTAGAAGAATGTTATGATACTGGAAAATTATATAGTTCAGTGAACTACACAAGGGCCAATTAGGCTTTCATGGCTTATGTGACAAGCAAAACACCGCATCTAAAAATTCACATTTTTTTTCCTTCGGAGCTTGCTCAGAGTATTGGAGACGACTGATTCCTTCCATGGAAACATAGGCAAGAATGACAGGTAGGAAAGTTAGCTTAATGACTGGGAACCCTGGTCAACCATCATTTAAAGCAGGAAAGGAAGACAGTTAGAAGAAGTCTTGAATTTAGAAATGACAGATCAGTGACAAAGGTCTCTAATTACAGGTCTCAAGGCAATGATGGCTGGTGAAATTCCCAAGTTAATTTAATATTTGTTTGTTAAGATTTTGATCCTTGACATAAAACCCAAATGAGCCTAGATAATGTGATAAACTATTAAACATAATGAATAAATTACACAAGAAAATTGTAGAAAAGAATAATGTTATTATGACTCAACATGCTATCATCAAATGTGATCCACCTTTCTGATACAGGCAAAGAGTGCCTGTACAGAAAGTTAACTAACCAGTTTAGAGGCAGCACAGGGCATCCAATCTGGCCAGGTTCAGAATCAAAATCAGGTTTAATAGCACCAGCTTATGTGTGAAATTGGTTGTCTTTGCAGCAGCAATACAAAGCAATACATAGTAATAGAAAAATATGTGAATTATAGTGTGTATATATATTAGTTAAATTGAGTTGTGCAAAAATAGAAATAAAGAAGTAGTGAGCTAGTGTTCATGGGTTCAATATCCATTCAGAAATCAGATGGCAGAAGAAAAGAAGTTGTTGTCCAGGAACCGTTTGTTATTAGTGGGAATTCAAAATATCTGATATTCACTTGAGAAAACGAAATCTAACTGCAGGTGAAATAATATCCAAGTGCAGTTTCACATCATATTACAGATAGGATGTGAGAAAAACAAGTAATGAACAGAGGATTGTTGATGTACTAGTGAAGAACATCTCACTCTTACATGCACCTTCACGAACTGTGCATCGTTACATGGTGCACCGTGGTTCAGTTCAATAGGATCAATCAACCTCATTTGCCCATTTTAGTTAAAAAGATTAACAGAAGTTACATGCGTGGTTGCAGAATTGGGTGAGAGGTGAGAGTTTTGTTCTTGTATCTAGAATACACTGATTGAAAAGGCTGAGCAGTGAAATGGAAGCAGCCATTTCTGAACTTACAAAACTGATGCATTCTGGGAAAACAGTCCTTTAAGCAAGTTTTACCAAACGGAAGGCTGGGTGAAATCTATTCGACTATTGGAATGGTGTGTTCCTTGGGCGGAGAGCAGGGTAAAAAAGTCAGGGAACCGGTGAGTTAATGACATTTTAGTAGAAGTTCATAAATCACATCATCACAATTCAAGTACCTGCATACAGTATAATTAAAAAAGAAAGAAGTATAAACCTACAGGAAGCTTGTAAGAATTAAAATCATATTGGAGGCACAGGCTTAATAGACCACATTCTGAGCTAAGGAGTTTGCTGTGAACAATTTACCCTGAATACAAGAGCTTCTAAGGTAACAACAGGGTTTTAAGCTGACACCGCAGGGCAACCCCACACATCATGTATCTTGCCATTTTGGTAAAGACTTTGAAGTTTGCTCCAAGGACATCTGGGGAGAAGCTGGCTAGGATGAGAAGTATGTTTCACACTGGAGTTAATTAAAGAAGCTCAGCAGTCCTTTGGTGAACTGCCAATCTGCTGAATCGTCATTCCAGAGGATTTCCAGTGCAGCACAGAGGTCTATCACCACTCACCGTATACCTATGCTGCTGGGTTGTAAACATGCCCAGAAGCATTCTTTAATGCATTTAGACTTCACTAACACTTCACCAGAAAAGAATTAGTGCTGTGCTGTCAATCTTATTGGACAGAAGAACGACAGTGCCTGACGATGGAGAAATGGGAGGAGGGCATGAAGCCAAATACTGGTAGGCAAGAGGACAGGGAAGTAGGAGGTGGGGGTGGGGTCATTAATAGAACAGAGAACAGTATAACACAGGAACAGACCCTTCAGCCCACAATGTCTGCAGCAATCACGATGTCAAATTAAACTAAATATCTTCTTCCTGGACATGATTCATATCTCTCCATTCACTACATATTCATGTATCTATCCAAAAGGCTATTAAATGCCACTCAAATACCACTACCCCTGGCAGGTACCTCCACTCTCTGTCTGAAAAGAAACATCCCTGTGCATCTCCTTTAAATTCTCCCCTCTCACCTTAAATGCATGTCCTCTAGCATCTGACTCCCCACCCCTGATGAAATGACATCAGCTTTCCTCTGGAATACCCTTTATTTCCCTCCATGGATGCTGCCTGATGTGTATATGGCCTATAATTTCCTTTCTTCTGCCTCCCTCCTTTCCTAAAGAGTGGAGAGACGTTTGCAATTTTTCAATCTTCTAGAACCATTCCACAATATAGTGGATCATTACAAATGCCTCCATAATCTTTTCAGCTACCTCTTTCAGAACCCTGGGGTGTAGTCTATCTGGTCCAGGTGACTTATCTATCTTTCAGCTTCCCAAGCACCTTCTCCTTGTTAATAGCTACTACACTCATTTCTGTTCCCGATACTCTTGAATTTCTGGCAAGCTGCTGGTGCCTTTCACAGTGAAGACTGACGCAAAACACGTATTAGCTCCATCTGCCATTTCTTTGCACCGATGAGGGTCACCAATTCAACAAAAACAGATGGTAAGCCACAACAACACGTTAGTGCAAGGGGTTTCATTTCGTGCCAGGTGAAGGAAAATGCAAAAGCTGTCCAAGGTTTGTGAAGAAAAAAAAATTATAAATAGACAAATGAAAACAAACATGCATGTACAAAAATTTACAAACATACTGAGGCTTTCTCCACAACACACTTTGTCTTTAACTTTCCAATATAACTGTTCACCAACCATTAAATCCAACCTCCACACCTCTCTAGCAAAGCCAGACTGAGGTTTAAATCTGCTTCCACCCGGCCTTGAAGTCTAGGAAATTCTCCTGTTGGTCCGGGGGTGGGGGGGCATAATCACGTGACTAGACCATAATAACTATTTCAGATGCAGAATTGGAACATTTTAAACAGGCATTATAACATTCTTCAGTTTTATTCCACAACAAATGCCTCAGTTAAACCCATAGATCAGTGTCCACATGCTCAGATGAATATAAAAGAATAATGCCTCCCCACCAGTGGTGTTACCTGCGTAGGGTGTGGTGAGCCTGCTCCCACTAACGCAGGCTCACCAGTTATTTCAGGACTCCCCAAACTGTCCCTCAGGCCATTTGGGATTGTTCTGCTGTCTAAAACCAATGTAATTGTGTGAGTGAAAATAAATGAAAATGTTTGTAAGGCCTGTGTCTAGATTCCTTATTTTTATGAGTTATAAACCAGCAGAGCACATTAACTGAAGGGGATTGTTTTGCAAACACGAGGAAATCTGCAGATGCTGGAAATTCAAACAACACACACAAAATGCTGGTGGAACACAGTAGGCCAGGCAGCATCTATAGAGAGAAGCACTGTCGATGTTTCGGGCTGAGACCCTTCATCAGGACTCACGAATTTTGTGTGTGGGGATTGTTTTGATTAGCCAAGCTAGCAATTGTTTCACTGTTGGGGTGTGTAAATGGTGAACTCCCAAGAACTGCAGAATGAGAGGGCAAAGTGTGTGAACTACTGGGGAAACTAGACCAGGGACAGAACGAGGAGGAGTGACTAACAAGGAGCAAGGTTAGCAGGAGAACTAGCATTGCTAACTTGTTCTGTCACAGCCTCCTAAGGGATCCTTTACCTTAATCTCCCTAATCCACTTTGGTTCATTACATGACACCCAATCCAGATTTGACTTTCTGTCTGTGGGCTCAACCGCAAGCTTTCCCCGCACAATCCGGCACAAACCTGATTTTTACAATCTACATGCATATTAAAATTCCCCATGACTATTGTAACTTTGCCCTTTTAACATCACTTTTCCCTCTCCCTTTCTAATTTGTATCCCACACCCTGGCTACTGTTTGGAGGCCATCAGGGTCATTTTACCCTTGCAGGTTCTTAACTCTACCACCAGGATTCTATACCTTCCAATCCTATATCACCACTTTCTAAGGAATTGATTTGATTTTTACCAACAAAGCCATCTCATCGCCTCTGCCTACCTGCCTGTCCTTTCGATACATTATGTATCCTTGCATGTTAAGTTACCAACCATGATCTTCTTTCACCCACAATGTGATGGCCAGAGCATCATTCTTGCCAAATTCTAACTGCACTTATTCCATGTACTTGTGTGCATTCAAGATAACACCTTCAGCCCTTCCTGTATTCACCCTTTTCGATATAGCCGCCATTTTACCTTTCAACTCAGCCCACTGACTGCAACTTTGCCCCATCGGCTGCCTGTCTTTTCTCTCAGTTTACTGCTAAGTGAGTTTGTCAGATGTTCAAGACTGACTATAATTCCAGTTAAAATAGGTCAAATCTGGAGGTCTCCCTGGAAACATTAAAAATGTTAGCTACTTTTTGAAATTCAAGTATATATAAACATAAAGGGAAAATCTGTCAGTCATGGGTAATGTTGCAAGCAAACAGAGAGCAAGTTTACCAGCTCCGCTGTTTAACAATTATCCCTCGACCAAAGTCAGTTGAATCTGCCATCAGTAGGAGGTACAAGAACCTGAAGTCCCACACCTCAAGGTTCAGCATCAGCTTCTTCTGGTTCTTCTACTGACCTAAAAAACCTCAGACTATGTTTATTTTGCTTTCTCTTAACTTGCAGTATTGCCATTACATTTATTTTGTTGTTTATTTCTGTGCACATATAAGTTTTGTATAATTTACGTTAGTTTAAGTTTAAGCTAACTTACATTTGTCATGTTTGTAATGCACTGTGCTGCTATTGAGAGAGGTCATTTTCATGGCATTTATACCCTGTATATGTTTGCCTGTGAAAATAAACTTGAACTTGCACTTTAGTAGTTGTGTTTGTAGGAACCAGGAAATCGGTTTTATGTTTCCTATAAGAAATGCTGCATTTGAAAAGCATTTCATTGGCTGATAAGTACTTCGAGATCTCTCAGGAGAGGCACTATAGAACTGCATGTCTGTCCTTTTGCATTTGGTACAGAGGGAAGGACGTGCATGTATGGCAGAATGGTGCTGCTAGTGGAGACGCTGCTTCTCAATGCCAGACACTTGAGTCCTAATGTCAAGTGCTGTATATGTTCAAAGTTCAAACTAAGTTTATAATCAAGGTACATATATGTCACCATAAACAATCCTGAGATTCGTTTTCTTGTGGGTATACTCAATAAACCCAATAACCATAATAGAATCAACAAAAGACCACACCAACAGGTGGACAACTAGTGTGTAAAAGACAACAAACTGTGCAAGTACAAAAATAAAGAAAAAATAGCTAAATATACAATTAATATTGCGAACATGAGATGAAGACACTTTGACAGTGAATCCATAGGTTGTGAGAACGGTTCAGCTGGGTGAAGTTATCCCCTTTGGTTCAAGAGCCTGATAGTTGAGAGGTAATAACTGTTCCTGAACCTACAGGTGAGAGTCCTGAAGCTCCTGTACCTTCTTCTTGGTGGCAGCAGCAAAAAGAGAGCATGAACTGGGTGGTGGGCGTCCCTGATAATGGATGCTGCTTTCCTACAACAACTCTCCATGTAGATGTGCTCAATGGTGGGGAATACTTTAGAGTCCTATAAAAAGGTATTCACCCGTAAATATTCATGTTTTATTGTTTTACAACATTGAATCACACTGATCAACAGAAAAAGGCTCTTTCGTGTCAAAGTGAAAACAAATCTCTACAAAGTGATCTAAATTAATTACAAATATAACACACAAAATAATTGATTACAAAAGTATTCACCCTCCTTTAAGAGGACACATCAAATCATCACTGGTTTAGCCAATTGGTTTTAGAAGTCACATAGTTAAATGGAGATCTGTTTTTGGAGACTTATGTGCAGGCAATGTGTTTCAATTGATGGTAGCAAAATTACACCTGTATCTGGAAGGTCCATCTGCTGGTGAGTCAGTATCCTGGCAAAAACTACACCATGAAGACAAAAGATCTCTCCAAGCAACTCTACGAAAAGGTTATTGAAAAGCACAATTTCGCTGAAATTGTCCAGATGTACAAAGCTGATAGAAACTTATCTGCACAGATTCAAGGCTGTAATTGTTGCCAAAGGTGTGTCTACTGAATACTGACTGGAAGGGGTGAATACTTAGGCAATCAATTATTTTGTGTTTTATACTTGTTATTAATTTTGTAATTAACTTTGTAGAGATCTGTTTTCACTTTGACAGTCTTTTTCTGTTGATCTGTGTCAAAAAGCCAAATTAAATCCATTCTGATTCAATGTTGTAAAACAATAAAACATGAAAACTTCCAAGGAAGGAAGGTGAATATGTTTTCTAGGCACTGGTACCTGTGATGCACTGGATTATATCCACTTCTTTTTATAGGTTTTCCATTCAGGGTCATTGGTGTTTCCATACCAGGCTGTGATGCAGCCAGTCAATATACTCTCCACCACACAGTTATAGAAGTTTGTCAAAGTTTTAGTTGTCATGCCAAATCTTTGCAAACTTCTAAGAAAGTAGAGGTATTGCCATGCTTTCTTCATTGGGCTCAGGACAGGTGCTCTGAGACGGTAACACTGAGGAATTTAAAGTTGCTGACCCTCTCCACCTCTGATTCCCCATGGAGCTCCTGGACCTCCGGTTTCCTCCTCCCGAAGTCAATTCTCAGCTCCTTGGTCATTTTCTCCATGTGAAGTTTGCATGTGCTCCACGTGAATGTGTGGCTTGCTCTCTGTGCTCCAATTTTCTTTCACATCCTGAAAGCCTGCTGGTTGGATGATAGGCTAACAAATTACAGGGTGTAGTTGAATGGTAGAATCAGGGGGTTGATGAGAATGTGGGAAGTATAAGAGCAAGAAATTGAATGAATGTAACTGGGTGGTTGATGACTAGCACAGGCTCAGTGGTCTTGTTGGACGTCTCTGTGAGTCAATGACTATGTAAGAATGAAACTCTAGTATCGATGTTTATGGAAAATACCACTTCCCTCTTGGGTTTGAAAGCCTGTCTCTGCCATTCATTCTAAGCATACTTCTAGAAGTCAAGTCCATTAGTTTGACTGATGTCAAATTTCAGGAGTGAATTTCTAAGCCTGTATATTAGCATATCATAGGTTTAGCAGGAGACCAATTTCTGCCAGTTGCAATGCCAAAAGAAATTACCCTATTTTGAAAATTATTTGCTTTTGCTGATTATTTCTCATTTCAATGTCATGTTCAAATGCACATTCAACTGTTTCTAAAAATACACAAATAACACCCTCCAATAACACTAATTGTAGGTTGCCCCAGCATCCTGATTTTTCTCTTTTCTACTTTCAATCGAACGGCACGGAATTCATTGAGCATGGTAATTATCACAGGAGTGAGGCAGTGTAACATTATCTGGAATGTATTGCTTTTTATTGACTTGGCATTTCATTCTCATTTGTTAAACTGCATTTCTATCGGTTTTGTTAAGTTTTTAGGCTCTGTAGAGATGAGAGATGTCAGTTGTGGAGAATTGAACTCTCGATACTTCTACAATGCAATATAGGTCTGTCTGAGTAATCCATAGAATTGTACTCAAAGTTGCAATTGACTGATCAGTTGCCTGAACGCATGGCTCTCAGACTGTTCTAGTGATAGCACTGGAAACTACATCTGATAGAGATTGCAGAAGTAGGTAACAAGTCGGGTAACCATTGACTACTTCTGGCATTGACGCTAGGCAAGAAATATGTTCACCTGCTAGTGCAATATTGGTCCTATTTATATCCCGATCCTTTAACATCTGGATGAATATGTTGATTGGGTGCTGCTATTTAAATAATGAGTTTTAAATGGTCATAAAGAAAAGTCTGCCTCTTTAACACTTTTTGAGTGGATTATTTGTAATGTATGATTTGGTGCTGATGAGGAAGTAGATAATGGTTTTTAAGATTGGGGAATCAAGGATTGTACAGAACTGGCTCTGGAAAAGGAGATGAGCAAATCGGCCCTGATCAAGTTGAATGATGGGGCAAGTTTGAGAGACTGAGAGGCCTATTTCATCTCCTACTTTCCGTTGTGTGAAATCAGGTTTGTGGGGATGGTGAGTGGGGACAGAAGGCATTCACTACTGGTAAGTAGGTATTACAAGACAAGACAGTCACATTCAGCAAACCATTCAAGCTAAACTCAGTTACAAAAACTGACCGTCCAAAGTGGAAGGACTAAACCTACACAAGCAGCAAAGCGTGCACCTGGCACCCTTGACTACCCAAAGACTGAAAAGGGACTACATGGTTACCGCGCTCCAGATTTAAGTGCTACCGGTGCCATGACATCATCAGTTAAGCATAAGTTAGAGGGAAGGGCTGTAATGCTCCCGACACAGGCCAATCCCCACCTCCCACGGGGGAGTGGCTTTGGACGAACAGGTAAGTTAGACACTCACTACCACAATCCATCCGTCGAAAGACAGAACACAGTGGCAACAGGCTCACAGGCTAGTAACAGCTCTACAGATGCCCCACTATACTACACACAAAACATACAGTAACACAATAATAATCAGCCCACCAATTACTTCCTATTGTACATCAGCCTCCCAACGCCCCAGATTCTCCCACGGGGTATAGTAGCTATGAAGCTGGCTGCCGACCGTCCTGATCTTATTAACTGACTACTGGAGAAGGTCAGCCAGGTGAGTATGTTCCCAGACTCATCGGGGATGTAGGTGAAGCACACCTGACCAGTCACAGCACAGGCGCCACCTTTCTCTGCAAGCACCTTTCTCTAAGACCAACCATTATCTCCGCAGACACTCTGGTCAGTGCAATCTCTACATGCTTGAGCACCATGGCCATCTCATTGGCCAGCGTCTCCACCACAGAGGCCATGTGTATCAGATCCCAGGATAGCCTGGCCACACCATACGGCGGAAAGGCTATCATCCGGAACATTCCTACCTCTCTGATACGCTGCTTACTGTGTCACCCTTCCTGGGCAGAGTGCTCATCCAGGTTATTAATATGATGTACTTAAGGTACCCCTTAACCAGGATAGCAGCAGCCGTACCATCCTGCGGGGAGCCACGGATACGTACCATTTAGTATCCAAGCTTTGCTTACTTTCACAACACCATTCAATGTCAACACAGTCGTCCCAGGATACTGCTCCCACTCAAACTCACTGTTGGACCTGTTCTCATCATATCCCCTGCACCAACGCTCCTTTGCCTTCCCTGCTGGCAGAGGGATTACTCTCTGAGTCAGGACCTTGGATTAAACAAGTCGTAAGCAGGGATGTACCAGCTCTTATTCCACCAGAGGTTACTGAGACTCAAATTTTTAAGGCTATTCCCATACCATAGAGCGAGGCTGGCTGAAATGGACTCCTCCTTCCCAGCTTCCCCAAAAGCAAAATGCCAAACACAAGAAGCTGGACAAGTTCCTCCAACAGCCACGTTCTTTTTCATTGAAGAGGATCAGTATCAGTGGCACAGCTTCTACAGCATAGAGTGGTGACTTGATGCAGACCCAACGGTCTGACGTGTTGATGTGGTTTTCATTCTCAAACAACACCCATGGAAACGTGTGCAGGATCTCAGATCAACCACCATCATCGACAATGCCATCAGCATCCTCCACTTCGCCATTCTAAAATGCAGGGAGCCACAAACCCATTCCCTCTTGGTTAGTCACTAGTATTTAGGCAGACCATCGCCCGTACATCCCTGCTCAGTAATGCTATCCATCTCACAGTTCCCAGTCCGTGTGCCTCGATGTCCGCATGCCCTGGTAGCCCTGAGGGTGTTGAACTCAAATCTTCCCCGTTTCCTCCTCCAACTCCACCTCTTCCACCTTTGGAGGATGCAGCACTGCCAAGTGCCACGATGCTGGAGACCCTCCTGGGCCTGCTGACTGGGAGTTCAGGTTGTCCACTGCCTGTTGCAGCACCCTCAGCCACCCCTGAAAGGGATAGGGGGCAGGGGAAGGGATAACAAGTTAATCTGCTGTTTCAACAGCCTGTTCATGCGTTCGATCAGCCTGTGGGTAGGGGATGTAGAACACCATAGAATACTGGACTCTGCAGCCCACGCCTGGACTTTGGCCCCAGAGGAATGTGAGCCATTGTCTGAGTGGCTCGGGTGGGCGTCACCCACTGCGTGACACCTGCCGCTGCTGAAGGTCCGTGAGTGCCTTTTGCAAAGCCTCCCTCGAGGGTTAAGAGGAACCCTGAGTGGAATGAGGGAAATCCTGCTGAGGACAGAATGAACCCTAATCAGGAGAGGGCTTGGAAAATGACCCTTCTCCCTTAACAGTCTCATTTCCTCTCAGTGCTCCTTCCACATGGCATAGAGGATGGCAGTGGGAACCCCATCCACCTGCTCCCTTAGGACACCAGTTCTCAGCAATACCAGAAGCATTTCCTTATGGGTCACGTGGGGCCCTTCACCCCCAGGCCACTTGTCTAATTTGCACACCCAACTATGGGACCATCTCCCATGTACTTTAGTCCCTTCAATAATCTGATGGTGGAGTCTACAGTACCTGTTAACATTGGTCCCAATAAGTGAAGCACCACTCCCTTTAAGGCAGGAAATACTGCTGTAATGAAATATCCCAGAATGGGTGAGATTAACCTATGGTTCTCCACTGGGTTGTTACTATCATAATAGATTCCTGTGATACGAGCCCAGTGGTGAAGTGCTCTGGTCCCTTCTCACACTGCGCACTGCTCCTCCCACAGCTGTAATTTTCCACAAATTCCCACTAATACTATCACTCCCAACACCCCCTTGGGAAGAGGGGGACACTCTCAGGGCATTGTTAATTACCTGGTGGAACGACACCCCCTCCCCAGGACATGCATCTCCCTGGTGGATAGACTCACTCCAGCACCCCCTGCATCCCAGATCCTCAGCAACCACATGGGCAGAGACTCCCCTGGCTTCTGGTTATACATGCCTCCCAATTCTTCCCGTTCCCTTCAAGTTAAACTCAGTTACAGATACTTATCTGAGCTGAGTGTGTGGAGTGGCAGGATAAAACACAGAGTGGCAAATACTTATCTAAAGTGTGCACCCAGGCCCTTTTTACTGCAGCACACCCCCACTGTTTACCGTTTCCGTGGCACCCTCGACCACCCAGTTCATGGTGATCCAGAAACTGTGCACGTGCTAAATTTAAACTGTACTGCTGCTGTGACATCATCAGCTAAGTGTAAGCTAGTGGGGGAGGGGGAGGCTGCAATGCTTCTTACATGAGCCAATCCCCACCTCCCATGCTTTCAATGAACAGGTGAGATAAACACTTACTACACCACTTCCTTATGTTTTTATGTTGGTGAGTTAGTGCCAGTCACTCTGTACTGATGATCATGATGTGTGTGGATGTTAAGACAAGTATGCTGCATTTCTTTAGGAAAATTGCAATAAAGTGACAGAGTATGCATTCGGTGAAGGGTTTCTGGGGGTGCACTGGAACAGGAAGCCTTACAGTGTATGTTCATGGGAACTCTAAAGTCATCAAACAGGCCAACAGGTTAATGATGGTGCTGTGGAGAGAGTGAAGAGCTCAAATCCTTGATGTGCACTAACCTGGACCCACAACACCTCCTCATTAGTCAAGACGGCACAGCAGCGACGATATTTTCTGAGGAGATTAAGCTGTGCAAGGCTCCCTGCCCCCATTCTAACAACTTTCTACAAGAGCACCATCGAGATTGTCCTGTTTGTCTGCATCTTTGTGTGATACGGAAGCTGCAAGACCCTACAAATGATAATAAAATGGCTGAGAGGATCACTGGGGTCTCCCTACCCCATTTGTGACATTTACTGCGAGCATTGCAGATGAAGGTCTCAAAGCATTGTGGAGGTTCCCTACCACCCATGCCACAACCTCTTTGACCCATTACTTTAGCAAGGAGGTACAGGAGCATTGGGATTAGGTCTACCAGACCAGGCAACAGCTTCTTCCCTCAGGTTCTGATACTAATGACTACCCTGCCACCACCGATGTCTTGTCACTGGGATGGCAAGCTGTTTACTGTTAACCTGTGCCGGGCACTATATGCATTTTGAATTATACTTTATTGACTTATTTATGGTAATATTTTGTGGGTGCACCCTTATCCGGAGGAACATTGTTTTATTTGGTTACATATATGTACAGTCAGATGACAATAAACTTGAACTTGAGACTCATTTTCTTGCAGGCATTTATGGGAAAATAAAAACAGTTCTTTTCCCCATGGATGCAGCTCAACCTGCTGAGTTTTTCCAGAAGATGTATGTATGTACAGCAAGTATAAAAATTAAGAGCTCTTATTTCAGTTATAAGGAAGTCTAGTAAAACCATACCAGGATTGTTGTATTCAGAGCTGTTCTCCCTACCATACGAAAAATATATTTGCGATAGTTGGAGTGTAAAAAAGGATTAATCAAATTGATTGCTGAGATTGAGATATTCTTCTATAAAAAGGTTTAAATAAACTGATTTGCATTTTGTGTAGCTTAGAGGAATAGTAGGTGATCTCACTGAAACATGCAAAATTCTTACTGGCATGACAAAATAGATGCAAGAACATTGCTTCCCTTGGCTGGAGTGTCGAGAACTGGGAGTTAGAAACTCAGACTGAGTTCTCCATTTGGGACAGAGGTGTGAAGAAACTTCTTCACCCTGTAGATTACGATTCCAGGGAAGTGATGGCTCAGTTGCTGAGTACGTTCCAAACTAAGATCAATAAATTGTTGAATATTGAGGGACTCACGGCATGTTGTGTTAGTGTGAGGTAATGGCAGTCATGTGAAAGGTCAGCCATCATCTCATTGAATGTAGGTGCAGGTCTAAGGAACTGAATGGCTTATATTCATATTATAATGAAGAATAATTTCTCCCATGTTTTATGCAAATCTGTTTCCTCAAGAAAACAGAATATAAAATTGTCAAGTCATTAGTCAAAAAACTGATATTGAAATTTAATAGATTTTACCCAGCAAAAGGCAAGGACAATGAAAGATGTAAAATGAAAAGGGGGAGAGTTCTTGGCGTCCAAGTCCATAGCTCCCTAGAAGTAACTACACAGTTGATAGAGTGGCAAAGAAGGCACATGGCATGATGGACTTCATTAGTCAAGGAACTGAATTCGAGAGTTGGGAAGTTATGTTGAAGCTTTATAAAACTCTAGTTAGGCTGATTCAGTTCTGGATCCCCTGTTATAGGAAGGATGTTGAAGCTTTGGAGATGGTGCGGAAGATGTTTACTAGGATGCTGCCTGGCTTAAAGGGTATGTGCTATAAGGAGGCTGGACAAAAGTGGGTTTTTCTCAGGAGCAGGGGATGTCAAGGGGAGCGGTTTGACAGCGGTTTATAAGATAATGAGAGACATAGATAAAGTAGCCAGACAGTACCTTTTCCCTAGGGTTAAAATGTCTAATACCAGTGGGAATGCACTTAAAGAGAAAGGGGGAAAGATCAAAGGGTATGTGCGAGAGTGAAGGTGTCCTGAAATGTGCTGCCTGTGATGTTCGTGGAGGCAAATATAATATAGAACATTTAAGAGGCTCTTAGATAGGCAGATGAATGTGCAAGAAATGAAAGGACATGGACGTTAGAACATTCTTGGGGTTAGCACATATAGCAAATAACTTCAGCAACTGACTTCAGCTGCTAGTCTTCAGATGCAAATATAAACTGAGGATTAAATCTAAAATGCTTCTCTGAACAATGTGTTCCTAAGAACCGTGAACCACAGTTGATTGGAACAGGGAGGTGTGAGGGTGGTGTGGAGTTCAAAGGAAGCATTGTAAATATGGAATTGTCCTTTGATCTTTAGCATACAAAATGTCGTGTTGGGTCAGGCAGACCTCTTCCTCTCTGTTGACAGCTTATTTGTTAATGTATGTGTGTATCAAATAAAAAGACTAGTTTTCATATCTACTAACTATGCCTCGCTGTGACTTTGTTCATGCAAAAAAAATTGGGGGCTTGTCCGGGATACCTTTGCAATCCATTGTGCGGCCAGCAATCTTAGCAGTTTAACTGGGTGAGTATTGAAAAGGATCTTGTGCTTTCCTGGTGTATATGATGAATAAACTCTTCTCAGACTTCCAACTGGGTACAGGTATTGATTATAACCTATGCTTTTGATGACAAACTCTGGCAACTACTTCAGGGATAGATTTTTTTAATTAGCACTCATACTTGAACCTTTTTGGGTCAGCAGCTACAGGATCGCTTGGTATCACGAACAAGGTGGAGAGCTGAACTGATAGATATATAAGTTGTGTGTATGTGTGCATGCATGCATGTGTGTTTATGTAAAAGACTAAACTGTGTGTATTAATTTTGTGAGATGGGGTCACCATGTGTGAATGGTGGCTATTAAAGGTTTGGGACCACACTGGGGGCATGTATACTCATTCCAGGAATTGTATTTCAGCCTATGTTTGCACGTTTGTGTGCCTTGGTGTAACAGATGCAAAGGCATACATGAGGTATCATGAGTTTAGATGCACATAAGTGGCACATTGCAGTTTTAAGTGTGTACGGTTTAACTTGTATCCATCATTTATGTTTTGCATAGTATGGAAATTAGTGTGGAGATATTTCAAGGAGAGGTTTTACCCAGATGTATCTGTTGGGATGGCACATATTGAGATCAGGCAATATCAGGTTGAGAACCCTGAAGACCCAAGCAGGCCCTTGACCCTGAATACAACCTTTAATAAGCCCTTCACCCACGGGAAGAAGCAAAGCATTTTGTTAGAGATGCCTTCACTTAAAGGTGCAAAGACCAAGCAACACAACAGCAACATACTGCTGATCAGAGAGAGTGGAGGGAAAGGAGATAGTCCTCCCACTGTCAGGTGATCAAGTCATAGTGAGGGCGCTACCTGCTAAGGCAGGGTTTGCTCCCAGATGGATAGGACCACAGATGGTACTCTTAACCAATGAGACTCGGCGAGGAAGCTAGTGGAAACACTGGACTCAGGTTAAACTGTACGACTCACCTTCTTGTTGCTCCCACAGACAGAGCAGGGGATCATGTGTACTGAGTAGCTGTGTAATTACAGAGAACCTAAGAGAGGAAAACCAGCTGGCCACACCAGATCTGACCACAACAATGTTTCCATCAACAGACCCACAGCAAACGTGAAGGCAGAAGACACCGAGAGCATGACAGAAATCCGTGAATAGCATGTGATGATGACAGTACTCTGTAATGAAGGCTGGTTGCTGTAGGTAGATGATTAGTTGAATAGTATAGAATAGAAAAGATACTGGAGAAAGTAGATGGGGAGGGATTTAAGTCTCTCTGTCTCTCATGACTTTTTTCACACGACAACAATGGACATTGTGTAGGTAGAAGGCATTAGTTTAGTTGTGCTTTAGATTACTAATTTGATTAGTTTGGCACAACATTGTACTATGTTCTATATCCTATGTAATTTGTAAACTTTTATAACCTTGGGTCTATGTAATCCTTTGGGATTGAGGCTAATTTACTCTCATTGCAGTTCTAATCTGTGTGTGAATTCCTTCAAAGTGACATGGGAATTTCACATCAGCTGCTGCATGGAATTGACAAAGTTAGGTCTCAGTCCAGTGACAGTGAGGTCCAGAGTGACGGGAGACCAGAATCTGCTGCACTGACCTAGCAACGCATGAACACTGGTACATGAATAAGCCCTTGGCACCCCACCCTAATCCCAGCCTTCAGTCCCCTCTTCTCCTACCTCGATTATCTTCCCTAGCTGCTTCCCTCATTCTCCCCTGCCTTCAATTATTTCCCCTCTAGGCTCCTTTTCCCTTCATTCACATCACTCTTTTTAAGTTGAGTATTTCATTACTAATTTAATTAGCTCGATACTACATTTATGATTCCCCTGTGTCCCCCTCCAAACTCAGCCTCTACGCACTCTCCACCTGTTATTACTCACGGCCTCCCAGAGTGAGACCAACCTATTAATATGCACTCCCCCTCTTTAGGGCCACTCCTTAATTCAGGACGCAAGTACGTCTTAACTGATGTTGGTACAGCTGCATCTTCAGAAATACATCAGACAGATTCTAGTTGCTGTTAAACCTCTTAAATCCCTCTGTCATATTTCTCTCCACTACCACCCCAGGCAGCGTGTTCCAGGCATGCTCTACACTTTATGCAAAAACCCCTGCCCCGCACATCTCCTTTGAATTTACCCCCTCACCTTAAATGCATGTCCCCTTACATTTTGACTTGGTAGAAACAATACTGACTGTCTATGACATCTACTCCTTTGATGATGTTAAAAGAGGCTACTCCTCTACTTCAGGGAAAACAACCCTTTTTTTCTCCAACAAGAGAAAATCTGCAGCTGCTGGAAATCCGAGCAACACCCACAAAATGCCGGAGGAACTCAGCAGGCCAGGCAGAATCTATGGAAAAAAGTAGATACTGCCTGGCCTGCTGAGTTCCTCCAGCAGTTTGTGTGCATTGCCTTGTTTCTCTAACCTCCCCCTATAGCATGTATCCTGCAATCAAAGATTCAAAGTATATTTATTATCAAAGTATGTATGCAGTATACAACCCTGAGATTTGTCTTCCCCAGAGACAGCCACAAAACAAAGAAGAACTGTGGAACCTGTCTGAAGAAAACAGAACATCAACCTGCACCTCACCCTCATGCACAAAAAAAAGCAAATTGTACAAACGGCAATGAAAAACACGAGCGAAAACACAAAATCAAAATGCATATTTCAGTTCAGGTCTGTGTTTGTTATCTGCAGGCCGCACAGATTCAAAATCACCCAATCTAGAAACAAATAAAAGAGTGACCAGAAACTAGAACACGCCATAAACCTGAATTAGCATCCACAATCCACTAACCTTGTCAATTAAACTTTGCTCCAGCACCATCCTCCAACAGCATCAAGAGTGAAAAAGGGAGGGAGGGAGAGAGGGGGAGAGGGGAGGAGAGAGACAGATAGATATGTTATTTGAATGCAAGAACCTTCCATCAGGGACAGTGATTGAGAGGAAGCGAGAGGTCGTCACATGAAGACACCTTTCTCCAGCAGCAGTGTTGAACACTTCTTGCCTTCTGCACTCACTTCAATGATTTCAATTTTCCTCACCAGTTCTATCAGTGAGAGAGGGAGTTGATCACTGGTTTGCTTCCTGGCCTCCATGCTGCATGCTTTCCTTGTAGCCTCAGGGTACCTTCTTGGAGACAACAAATCACCAGATCACCCGATCGAAACAAAGAACACACAGCCAGAATGTAGGTAACAGTAGCAGAACCATAACTGAAATAAAAATAAGATGTAAAAGAGATGGAAGAAGTTGCTCCCTAACCTGTCTTAAGGATGTTGCCCTTGGTTGTGTTGTTCACTAGTGCGATCTGTTATCCCAATCCCAGGAATCATCCAGGTAAACCACTTCTGACTTCTTTCAAAAGCCTCTACATCCTTTCTATAATGTCCAGTATTGAATGCAATATTCCAGATTAACACTACACCATAAAACCATAAGACATAGGAGCAGAATTAGGCCATTGGAATCAGATCCGCCATTTCATCAAGGCCGATCCATTTTCCCTCTCAGCCCCAGTCTCCTGTCTTTTCCCCGTATCCCTTCATGCCCTAACTAATCAAGAATCTGTCAGCCTCTGCCTTACGTATGCATACAGACTTGGCTTCCACAGCTACCTGTGGCAACAAATTCCACAGATTCACCACTCTCTGGATAAAGAAATTCCTCCATGGCTGTGGTTAGTTACCTCCAGCAGCATGAAAAATGCCAGGGCCCTTTCAGTCTGGGTGTAGTCTGATGGACATAGTGGATATTGCAACAAGGTCTTCATTTTCTGCAAGACCCTGGAGTCACTTCCAATAGAACAATGGAATGATCCCAACGCCTGTGTTGCAGCATGTAGTCATAGGCAGAGCTTTTCCGTGTGTCCAAAGGGAAACAATCTTCCCTGAGAGGTTCCAAAGTTTAGCTGATAACTGTTATGAGATGTAGAAAATCTACAGCACATTACAAGCCCTTTGGCCAATAATGTTGCGCTGACCATATAACCTACAAATGATCTTGAGTCTGATGTTATTTTGCAACATCCTTGAACTGTTTGAAAATTTCTTGCCAGAGTGAGGCAGAGGATGACCTCTGAGGTCAGGGCAGTGGCAAATTGTACTGAGGTGCCCAGACCTAAAGAGATGAAAACAATGATTAGAAGAATATTTAAAGGATGGAATACGAATCTGGCTGATGTTTTCATCATTTTATTGAAGATGGAATGCATTCCCTTTCATTTGCATTGCACAAGGATTTCAAAGTGTAATCTTTCTTGTTTATTTGTGACTGTTCAATGACAGTGGTATGTTGCAGCTTTGAGCTCCAGTTTATGTTGGTACAGGAGAAATGGGCGTTGGAGAGGTAATGCTGACATTAGGCGTGTGCCTGATGCAGGGGAGTCATCAGACATGCTGATAGAAATAGAGTATGGATATATCTAATGGAGTCAATTTCAGCTGAAAATGATCTTTAGAGCGTGATCAACCCTGAGTTTTTACTTCATGCACAACTTGCACAGAAACGTTGAGTGCTGATCAATCCAAATTCTAGGTTGCAATTCAATGGGGTAATGTACTCCTTTGCTGGTTTCCCTGTGCCTGTTTTTATTTCAATCATACTGGGCAGCAGATTCATGTAGTGTGCCTTTCAACATAGCAACAGCGATGACAGCTAAACTGGATCTTACAGGGGCACCACTGAGAGCATCCTGACAAGCTGTATCTCCATCTGGGTTGGGAGCAATAGAACATTGGACCAGAAGTTCCTACAAAGGACTATGAGAATGGATGAGAGGATCATAGGGGGCTTCCTAGCATCCATAGGGGACATTTATCAGGAGTGCTTCATACGCCGGGCCCTTAGCTTTATTAAAGATCCCACCCATCCATCCAGCATCCTTTTTGACTTTCTACCATCAGACAGTTACCTCTGATGCATAAAGACAAGAACGGTCAGGATGGGAAACAGTTTCTTCCCTCTGGTCATTAGGCTTCTGAACTCCTGCCACACTGCGTTTGAAGGGTCACCGTTTAATTTGCTCTGTGCCCAACAATTATTTATTTATGCACTTTATTTACTTACGCATTATTCATTTGTAGATTTTATTCTTACTATCCTAAGTTATTGTGTGTCATACATGCGTATACATGTGTATAATTAAATGACTATAAACTTGACTTGACTTGTTCTGTAATGCTGTGAAAGGATTACACCTGGGGTGCTTGAGTTGGAATGGCTTTGAACCAAAATCTTCTTATTCCTGAGTCACACTGGAATGCTCCATAGGCTAACAGGTTGGAAAGTACACAAAGAAATCACTCAATCAACAAACATACCTCTGCAGTATTGCAATGAATGGCATCAAAAGCACATAATGCTGATAAGAGAGAACAATGACTAAAAGGAGGGAGAGAGAGAGGGGGGGGGGGGGGGTGGGGGGGAAGCCAGTTCTGATTTTCATAGGGAAAAACAATATGTACAAATTAGACTTTTGAACTTATTGTTATTATGGGAGCTCTTTCATATATAAAGATGTCCATAAGCTGGGCATTCTTAACCTGGGAACAGCCTGTACTCTGTTCCCATGACACTGGTTGATGTAACTGCCACACCCTTCAAGTTCCAACAGATAACACCCCCCCACTTAGTAGCTGTTCAGTTTGGACCAGATACACCACAATGGATTGGCTTGAAAATAATTTTTGCTTCCCTTTCCCACAAATGAAATGCTTCAGAGATGAATCACAATAGTTAAATTTGGTTACAATTTTGTACCTCTTATTTTTAAACTATTACAAGAATGCCTTATTTACAAAAAGCTCTTTAGTTAAAGCTTTCAATTAGCTAATGTTGCAGCCATTTACCGTAGATTCCGGACTACAGAGCGCACCTGATTAAAAGCCGCTGGCTCTAATTTTAGAAATAAAATCAATTTTTTACTTGTAAAGGCCGCACCGGATTTTAGGCCGCACCGGATTTTCGGCCGCAGGTGTCCCACGTTGTATTATGAGATATTTACACAGAAAGATATTACACGTGAGGATTTTTTAACTTTTAATTAAATCCATATGGTAACAAAAACAAATACATATTGCAAATGCTTTTTTTCGAACCGTGCCCGTAACGCGGCTACTTTTAAATATACGTTGCGTATACTTCTTTACTGAACAACATTCCAATATCTCCTAATGACTGGTAAAAAATATATATACTGCAGCCTACCAGGAAAAGTTATTGATCGCCTTTAACTTAAAAGCAGCGTTTTCGCTCCGCCGCTCCCCCCCGCCGTCCCGTTTATCGCAAACCGGTATCCCACAAGACGCGGCGAAACCGGGTGTGACGTCATAGCATCCCGCGATGTAGTACAGAAAACAAATATAGTTAAAACTCTTCTAACTTTAACTAGAAAATGAATTACTAAGCGAAAATATTATAAACTAAATAACTGCCATAAAGGCAGCACAATGCTTTTCTTCGAGTGTTTTCCATGTTGATGAGGGTGAGTACAAATGACTGATTTACAATAATTTAATTGTGAAAGTGCGCTTGATTTATCGTACAATTTCATTGGACCTCTGTGAACTACTCATCAATTTTATTGGTCTACTGTTACGAGGCAAAATGTTTTCGGCGGCATGAAAAAAAATAATACATTAGCCGCTCCGTATTAAAGGCCGCAGAGTTCAAAGCTGTTCAAAATGTGGGAAAAAAGTAGCGGCTTAAAATCCGGAATCTACGGTATTTACTTACTGAGACACAGCATGGAATAGGCCCTTCTGACTCCATGAACAACGCCGCCCAGTAACCCCGATTTAATCCCAGCCTAACATTGGCCAAGTACCTGCCACCCGGTAGGACTTTGGACTGAGGGAGGAAACCAGAGCACCTGGAGGAGAACGTACAAACTTACAGGCAATAACGGATGATACCATGTCACCCAGATTCCTCTGTACAAGTGCGCAATAACTTGAAACAGAAATGAAATATACATGGCAGCACTTCAGGTAAACATTACATTAATTTTCACTGCATGCTTTTATTGAACTAAGCAGTATTGAATTGTTGCTTAATCTAGAATCATAGTGGGGGAGGATAAAGGTAATACTGAAAAGGCATTCCATGCCTCAGATGGCCTAAACCCTGTCTCCATTTCAGTCGCAATCAAAGCAAGTAACTGGGTCTAAACCAAACCGACACAAAACAAGGATACAGACTCTCTGAATTTGAACAACATTCCCTGCAGATCAGAAGCAAGAGGGCATATGTTTAAGTCAATCTCTTTCCTCTCATCTTAAACCTAAAAGGAGAAAATCTAAAGGAGATCTGAGGAGTAAGTTTTTACACAGAGTGTTGTTGATATCTAGAAGGCACTGCCAGAGGAGGTTGTGGAATCAGGTGCAGTTACTACATCAGAATCAGAATCAAAATCAGAGTCAGAATCAAGTTTAATATCATTGGCATATGTTGTGAAATTTGTTGTCCTTGCAGCAGCAGTTCCATAAGACCATAAAATATAGGAGCAGAATTAGGTCATTTTGGCCCATCGAGTCTGCTCTGACATTTCATCATGGCTGATCTAATTTTTCTCTCAGCCCCAATCTGCTGTTCTCCCCTAATCAGTCAAGAAACTACCAGCCTTATCTTAAATATACATAAAGACTTGGCCTTCACAGACGCCTCTGGCAAAGAATTCCACAGATCCGCCACTCTCTGGCTAAAGAAATTCCTCCTCACCTCTATTCTAAAAGGACACCCCTGTATTCTAATGCTGCTCCTCTGGTCTTAGACACTCCTACCACAGGAAACATCCACATCCACTCTATCAAAGCCTTTCATCATTCGATAGGTTTCAATTAGGGCACCCCTCATTCTTCTGCATTCTAGGGAAATAGGCCCAGAGACATCAAATGTTTTTCATATATGTTGTTCAATCCTAAAATCACTTTTGTGAACCTCCTTTGAACCCTCTCCTGTTTCAGCACATCCTTTCTTAGTTAAGGGTCCCAAAACTGCTAGTTACAATACTCCAAGTGAGGCCTCACCAGTGCTTTATAAAGTCTCAACATTACATCCTTGTTTTTATATTCTAGTCCTCTTGAAATGAATGCCAACATCACATTTGCCTTCCTCACCACAGACTTAACCTGCAAATTATCCTTCAGGGAATCCTGCACAAGAACTCCCATGGTCCTTTGCACTTCTGTTTTTTTAATATTTTCTCTCCATTTAGAAGATAGTCAACCCTTTCATTTCTTCTACCAAAGTGCATGGCCATACACTTCCCGACACTGTATCCCATCTGCTATTTCTTTACCCATTCTCCTAATCTGCCTAAGTCCTTCTATAACCTCTCTACTTCATCAAAGCCAACTGCCCCCCACCTATCTTCGTATCATCTGCAAACATTGCAGCAACACCATCAATTCCATCACTAAAATTATTGACATATAACAGTAAAAGAATTAGTCCCAACAGAGATCCCTGTGGAATGCCACTAATCATCGGCAGCCAGCCAGAAAAGGCTCCCTTTATTCCCACTCTTTGCTTCCAGACAATCAGCCACTGCTTTATCAATGCTCGAATCTTTCCTGTAATACCGTGGACTTGTAGCTTGTTAAGCAGCCTCATGTGTGCAACTTGTCAAGGGCTTTCTGAAAATCCCAGTACAGAACATCAACGAATTCTAGTTTGTCTATCCTGCTTGTTATTTCTTCAAATAATTCCAACAGTTTTCTCAAACAAGATTTTCCCTTGAGGGAACTATGCTGACTATGGCCTATTTTATTATGCCCCCAAGTACTCCAAAACCACATTTTTAACTATCAACAACATCTTCCCAACTACTGAGGTCAGACTAACCAACCTATAATTTTCTTTCTTCTGCCTCTCTCCTCTGTTGAAGAGTGGAGTGACATTTTCAGTTTTCCACTCTTCCAAAAACATTCCAGAACTTAGTGACTTTTGAAAGATAATTACTAATGCCTCCACAATCACTTCAGCCAATCTTTCAGAACCTTGGGGTGGTTCATTGGGTCCAGGTGACTTATCTACCTTCAAAGCTTTTAGTTTCCCTAGATCCTTCTCCTTAGTAATGGTAACATTCAATACTTTCTGAAGTATTAATAATTTCCACCGTACTACTAGTGTCTTCCACAGTGAAGCCTGATGCAAAATGCTTATTCAGTTTGTCTGTCATTTCTTTGTTCCCCCATTACTACCTCTCCAGTATCATTTTTCAGCAGTCTGTATCCATTCTTGCCTCTCTTTTACACTTGATGTATCAGAAGAAATGTTTGTTATTCTCTTTAATATTATTTGTTAGCTTACTGTCATATTCCATCTTTAGCTTCTTAATGACTTTTTAGTTACATTCCATTGGTGTTCAAAAGCCTCCCAATCCTCTAACTTACCACTAATTTTTGCTCTATTATACACCCTCCCTGTAGCTTCTATGTTGGCTTTGACTTCTCTTGTTAGCCATGGTTTTGTGTCATCTTTCCTTCAGAATACTTCTTTCTCGTTGGGGTGTATATATCCTGTGCCTTCCAAATTGCTTCCAAAAATTCTAGCCATTACTGCTCTGCCATCATCCCTGCCAGTGTTCCTTTCCAGTCATTTCTGCCCAAATCCTCTCTCATGCCTCTGTAATTCCCTTTGCCCCACTTTAGCTTCTCCTTCTCATATTTCAAGGTGAATTCAATCATATCATGATCACTTGCCCCTGAGGGTCCAATCAATTCCAGATCTTTGCACAACGCCCAATCCAGAATAGCTGATCCACTAGTCGACTCAACCACGAGCCACTCTAAAAAGCCATCTCATAAGCATTCTAGAAACTCACCCTCTTAGGATCCAGCACAGACCCGATTTTCCTGATCTGCCTGTGTATTGAAATCCTCCTTGACTATTGTAACATTGACGTTTTGCCATGCATTTTCTATCTTCCATTGAAATTTGTAGACCACATCTTTGCTACTGTTTGGGTGTCTGTATACAACTTCATTCAGTTCTTTTCATTCCTGCAGTTCCTTAGCTCTATCTACAATGATTCAACACCTTCTGACCCTATGTCACCTATTTCAATGATTTGATTTCATTTTTCACTAACAGAGCAATGCTGCCCCCTTTGCATTCCCACCTGTTTATTTGAAATAATGTGTATCCTTGGACATTGAGCACCCAGCTAAAATCTTCTTTTAGCCATGATTCAGTGATGCATACAACATTATACCTGCTAATCTGTAAGTGTGCTACAAGTTAATTTACCTTATTACGTACACTGCATGCATTCAAATATAACACCTTCAGTCTTGTATTCACCCTTTTTGATTTTGTACACCTTTTACATTGCAACTCATCCTGTTAACTGCATTTTTGCCCATATCAATAGGGCAAAACAGCAACCTCATCTTCAGCTCTATCATTCCGGTTCCCATCCCTCAGCCAAGTTAGTTTAAGCACTCCTGAACAACTCTAGCCAACCTGCCCACTAGGATATTGGTCCCCCTTGGCTTCAGATGTAACCCATCCCTTTTGTACAAATCGTATCTTCCCCAGAAGAGAACCCAGTGATCCATAAATCTGAACCACTGCCCCCTACCCCAGTTCTTCAGCCATGCAATCACCTGCCAATATCAGCTTATTCTTACTCTCACTAGCTTGTGGCACAGGCAGCAATCCAGAAATTACTACCCTGGAGGTCCTGTTTCTTTGCTTTCTACCTAGATCCCTAAAATCTCTCTGCAGGACCTTTTCACATTGTCTACCTATGTCATTGGTGCCAACATGTGTCAAACTTCTGGCTAACCTTGAGAATGCCTCGGACCTGATCTGATACATCCCAGATCCTGGCTGCAGGGAAGCAACGTACCATCTGGGTGTCCCCATCACAGAATCTCATCTGTTTCTCTGACTATGGAACCTCCTATCAACACTGCAGTCCTCTTCACCTCTCTGCTCTTCTGAGCCACTGCACTAGACTCAATGCCAGAGACTCGGTCACTGTGGCTCCCTCGGTAGGTCATCCCCCTCAATAGTATCTAAAGTTGTAGACTTACTATTGATGGGAACAGCCAAAGGTGGACTCTGAACTGGCTGTGCATTTCCCCTCCTTCTCCTGACAGTCACCCAGTTACCTGTCTCCTGCACCTAGAGGTGCCTGCCTCCCTGTAGCTCCTCATTCCCCACATGGGTCAAAGGTCATTGAGCTGCAGCTCCAGTTCTCTCAGAAGTTGCAGCTCGATGCACCTGGTGCAGATATGTTTATCTGGGAGATTGGAGGTCTCCCAGGCACTCCACATCCCACACACAGTACAAAACACTGTCCCCGGAACCATTCTCACTACACTACTATGCCCTAACAGATGAGGAATAAACAAATAAGAACAGAAAGAGTGAAACTTAACAGATGCTTTGCCTTGCCCAGGCCTGATCTCGCCCAAGCCCGACGAGCCAAAGCCACTCTAAAACTGGCACATTCAAAAGGATGGCCGCTCCATTTTAGGATGGCCACTCAGAGCAAACGTTTCAGACTACTATCTTTCTTCAAAGTGAAGTGTTACCACCATAGTTTGTGGTTATCCTTGGGACATCTACACTTGTATGCTATGGGTATACTACCCATGAAATTTGGGAAGCCACATCAATCAGCTCCAAGGAAGAAAAATAAATGACAGTGGGACTCCTAGGCATCTTGATGTTATCTGATAGAAGTCAGTGGAAATAAAAAGATGCAGTATTATCACTTGATTGGCTAATATTCATCTTGCAATACTGTGTGAAGCCAAAATCTACCCAGGCATTAAATTCAGACCATGCCTGTTCTCACAGGTGAGCGTAAGTGATTATTTGTCATTATGTCCCCAGTATTCTAGCCAGTATCAAATACTCATTCATTAAATCCAGTATTCTGTCTTTCATATCCTTGTTTTTACTGGGACTATACTGTGAGGTTCCTTAAGGTTGTTATAGCCCAGGTAGTGAGGACAGGTTCCCATTACCTATTAGATGCTTCCAATGGTGTGCACCTCAAATAGAACTCTGACAACCAACTCGAACTCCTGGCCTTCACATGTGGCTTTGCTACTAAGCCCAGCGGAACCACTTCTACTGACAGGAGAAAGGGCAAAGGCAGGTTACTGGTGCCTTCAAATCAGTTGCTTTGGTCAGATGGGGCTCATCAGCTGTGGTTAGCAGTTCACCTAAGAGAAGGAAAAGTCTGATCTCAAAACTGCACTGCCTGGAGCTGGAGTCCCTAAAGCAGTTCAATGCTGACTGGCAACTCCTGAGACACTGCTGGTACCAAACTGCTTTGGTCTCTGCAGGCCTACATTGAGTTCAATGCTGACTGGCAACTCCTGAGACACTGCTGGTACCAAACTGCTTTGGTCTCTGCAGGCCTACATTGAGTCCAATGCTGACTGGCAACTCCTGAGACACTGCTGGCACCAAACTGTATCAGTCTCTGCCGTTCCTTTGGGTTCATCAGATGCGTGGAGAGGCAGAGCTTGTTACATGGGCAACAACTTGCTCTCCATATTGTTCCATCCAGGCTTGTGCATCTAGACACCTAGGATGCAATATCCATGGTCAACTCCAACCAACAGAGGCTTCAGCAGCAGCAGCATACTGTGTGCTAGGTCAGTTTTGTATTTATTGTATGGCAGCGGTAAATACAGTTCCAAAGTATTCGTTTGGCTTGTCCTGAGATTGTGGAAGGGTTATGTGCACGTCTTTCTTTTTCTTTCAGGGGTTGGGGCTCCACAGTTAGTGACGCATGTATGCAGGGCACACATTGATGGTGCAGAGATAAAAGAACACCAACCAACCACCATCATATTCCTTAACATTAATACAATTTTACAAGTAGAAAGATGCAAAAGTTATGTGTTCAGACTGAGTTCTCAACGCAAGTATTTAGTCATGCAGTTGTAAATTAAAAGACCCTAAATTAACACCATAGTCAGAATAAGTTGTTTATGAGGAAGTATCTACTTTAGAAAAATAGAAGAATCAACTCATATCAGAATCAGAATTGGGTTTAATATCACCAGCATATGTCATGAAATTTGTTGTCTTCACGGTAGCAGTACAATGCAACGCATAATAATAGAGAAAAAAACATGAATTATAGTAAGTATATTAAATAGTTAAATAAAATTATCAGTGCAAAAATAGAAATAAAAAGGTAGTGAGGTAGTGTTCACAGGTTCAAAGCCCATTCAGAAATCAGATAGCGGAGGGAAAGGAGCTGTTCCTGAATCATTGGGTATGTGTCTTCAGGCTTCTGTACCTCCTCCCTGATAGTATCAATGAGAATAGGGAATGTCTTTGGTGATGGGGTCCTTAATGATGGATGCCACCATTTTGAGGAATCGTTCGTTGAAAGTGTTCTGGATACTATAGTGGCTAGTTCTCATGATGGAGCTGACTAAGCTTACAACTTTTTGCAGCTTACTTCGATCCTGTGCAGTAGCCAGCACCCCCTCGCCCCACGGTGATGCAGCCAGTTAGAATGCTCTCCACGGTACATCTGTAGAGATCTTCAAGTGAAAAGTAGCAACAAACTTTGAATATTTCCAGCAGTCAAGTAGCATCTATGGAGAGAAAAATAGGATGAAAATTTGGGCAAAGTTTTTAACTTCTGATATCTAGAATCCAAAACATTTGGCTTCTGCAACTTCTATTATCAATTTGAGTTGGTTTGTAACAGAAAAAATAAGTATGTAAGACTACCCCTAAATATTTTCCTGTTTGGCATTCTGATTCATCTACCGAGCATTTGCTAAATTCCTTCCATGAAAACTAGCAGTATTGCCTGCAATTGATATATCTGCACCATAAGTAATTTATGTTACTGACAGTATAACTAATCCAGTTAAAGAAACTGTCAAAACTTTTTATATCATGGAAATAGCATCGTTGAAGAAGATAACGTAAGCTGTCATTTAGAAGTCTTTGAATTATTTGAGAAGCAAAGTGAAAAATGTGCAGGAGTTTAGCAGACCAAAAAGGTCAAAGGATTGACTGAGGAATTAACTCACAACACAACAAGCTCTGTGACTTCCTGTACTTGACGATAAAGCTACAGTTACATGAGCATGGGTTGGGTCCCTGTTGTTCATTCCAAACTGAGAGTTGTGGAATTTTCTTCAATGGGGGTTAAAGCAACATTTAAATGTTTCTAATAAGTACAAAGCATTGGTGAGTTTGCTACATCATGTATAATTTATATTTGAAATGGCGGAGGAGATTTACCAGGATTCTGCATGTTTTATGAGGAAAGGTTGAGCAAGCCAGGGCTATTTTCTTTGGAGCGAAGGAGGATGTGAGATAATTTGACAGAGGTGTATAAAATGATGGGAGGCACAGACAACCATGGTGGCAATGGCTAATACGAGAGGGCATACTTTTAAGATGATTAAAAGGTGATTATTTTTTTTAAAGAGGGGTACGCACATGGAACGCATTGCCGGGGCTGGTGGTAGAGGCAAATACATTAAGAACATTTAAGAGACTCAGAGGCACATGGCTGAAATACAGTAATAGTGGGCTATGTGGGAGGGAAGGGTTAAATTGATCTTGGAGTCGGTTAAAAAGTCAGCATAATATCGGGGACTGAGTTGCCTGAGTTGTGAGTTGTTTTATGTTATATTTATGTTTTAAAAGGTCTTGTAATTTACAGAAAAGTACTTTAGTTAGCTGGGAGTATCCACTTTATTCCGAGGATACTCGTAACCGGGGCGTTCGTGGCTGGTATCCACAATCATGGAAGCACTTAGAAAGGCAAGGGGAAAAGTGCCTTGGGGTAGCTTTTTATACAAGAGCAATGAAAATCACAGACTAAATTGGAAATGGTTTCAAATTTCTTTTTACAAAGCTTAGCTTAAGCAAATCCTTTAGGTAAATCCAGGGATCTCACGGTTGTTTTTGGGAACTAATCTAGAAAAACAAAGTAATCTGAAAGAGAAAGATGGAAGACAGAGTGTGTGACACGTGAATTGATACTAACACAGTGATGGGCGAGGTAGTAAAATGTGACATTGTGATACAGAAAATTTTGGATTTGCTTGTTGACAATGAAGATGCCATTGCAACTTTGCTTCAAGAATAAGTAATATTTGTCCTTAACTGAGGATCTGGTTTCACTTGATAAATGTGTTACAATTGTATTCTTTTCTTGATTTATTGTCATTACCATTCATGCAATGTCCATGGGGTCTCTTTATTCTTTTTGAACAAAGAGTCATAGAACACCACAGCATAGAAACAAGCCCTTCAGCCCATCCAGTCTGTGCTGAATTATTAAACTGCCTAGTCTCAATGACCTGCACCAGGACCAAAGGCCTGGGAGACCATACCTCTCCCATCCATGTAACTATTCAAATTTCTCTAAAATATTGAAATGGAACCTGCATCCACCACTCCTCACCTGAGAGCTCATTCAACACTCTCACCATCCTCTGAGTGAAGAAATTCAAGTTGTAGTCACACCCAACTTCAGTGGATAAAGCCTGCTTGCTGTTACCCTATCTGTATCCCTCATAATTTTGTACACCTCTATTAAATTTCCCCTCATTCTTCTACGCTCTAGGGAATACTTCAATAGTTCCATTAATATCAGAGGAATGTAGCAATATACATCCTGAAATTCTTGTTCTTCACAGAGCACCCCCTGCTTCCCCCCCACACACAGGCAGCAACAAAGCAATGGCCCTCCCCCACCCCCACCCACTTCCGCAAAAAAGCATCAGCACCCTCCACCCACCAAGCATGCAACAGCAAAGCCCCCCCATAAAGACCATGATCTGCAGTACAACAAAACTAATCATTCACCTGACAATTCGACATGCCACAGGTTCTCTCTCTCTCTCTCTCCCTAATAAAGGGAAACAGAGGTGTCCCTTTTCACAGCAAGAGGGGAGACATAGCAAAACAACTGGCTGATTTACAGTGTTTAAAGTCCATTATGTCATTACTTCCCCCTCTCCCCCCCCCCCCCCATCGAGTTCTCCAACAAGAGAATAGGCAACAAACTTTCTCCCACCAATGAGAGAGAGGAAGCATGATTTGCCGAGTACAGAGCCTCCAACAGCCGATCTGCTATTCCATTTTCTCCCGCAACGCTTCAGTCAGTGGCACCATCCTAGAATCAGCCCATCCACAGGGCTGTGAAACCTCTGAACCCTGATGGTGTGCTCATCTTCCAGGCAGCACCTTTGGGACTTTGAAAAGCAGCCGATCATGAACCCCTGGGATCAGGTCCCACCATCACAAAGAACCAAAGTCCAACTCCAGGTCAGGATCTTCAACCAAACCCCATCCACCCTAAAAAGAGAAATGAGAGACATCAAAGGTAGAAATTAAGCTGTTTTCATAGATGAACTGGAAGGAGTCGCTATTGAGTGCCATCATAACTCTACCTGAATAAAGTCCTAACCTATTGAACCTTTCCCGATAACTCAGCTCCTCAAGTACTGGCAACGTCCTTGTAAATTTTCACTGCACTCTTTCAATCTTATTGACAATTTCCTGTAGGTAAGTGACCAAAATCTGCACACAATACTCCAAATTAGGCCTCACCAATGTCTTCAACTTCAACATAACATTCTATTCCTGCACTCAATTCTTTGATTTTAAAGGCCGATGTGGCAAAAGCTTTCTTTATGGCCTTGTCTATCTGTGACACCACTTCCAATGAATTATAGACCTGTATTCCCAAATCCCTCTGTTCTAGTGCCCTCTCTATTGCTCACTATACAAGTCCTATCCTGGTTTGTTGTCCTGAAGAGCAGCACCTCACACGCATCTGCATTAAATTCCATCTGCCATTTCTCAGCCCATTTTTCCAGCTGGTTCAGATACCGCTTCAAGTTTGATAGTTTTTCTTGCTGTCCACTACAGTCCCCGAACTTGGCACCATCTGCAAATTTGCTGATTCGGATTAGCACATTATCATCCAGATGGTTCATATAGATGATTAGGAGGTGGGTACTAGCGGGGATGATGGCAGAACAGAGGTGGCTGAAGTTTCTGGAACTAGTTCATAAGGCACAGAAAAAGTTGTTCTCAAATGGCAGGGCCAGGTGACCATAGTGAACAAGGGAAGATAAGGACTGCATAAAAGCCAAGGATAGGGCATATAAGGTAGCAAAAGAAAGTTGGATAATTGGGAAGCTTTTAAGATCCAACAAAAGGCAACTAAAAAATCTATAAGGGAAAAGATGAAACATGAGAGCAAACGAGTTGATAATATAAAGTCAAATACGAAAAGTTTTGTCAGTTATATACAGAATAAAAGGGAGGTGAGAGTTAATATTGGGGCACTGGAAAATAATAGTGGTGAGGTAGTAACGGGGGACAAAGACATGGCAGATGTCTTTACCGTGGAAGATACTAGCAGTGTGCCAGAGGTCTGTGAGTGTCAGGGAGCAGGAGTGAGTGCCATTGCTATTACAAAGGAAAAAGTGCTAGACAAACTGAAAGGTCTTAAGGTGGATAAATCACTTGGACCAGATGGACTACATCCCAGAGTCCTGAAAGAGGTTGCTGAAGAGATAACAGTTGCATTAGTCATGATCTTTAAAGAATCACTTGATTCTTGCATGGTCCCGGAGGCCTGGAAGATTGCAAATGTCATTCCACTCTTTAAGAAGGGAGGAAGAGAAAAGAAAGGAAATTATAGGCCAGTTAGCCTAACCTTAGTAGTTGGGGAAGTGTTGGAGTCCATTATTAAGGATGAGGCTTTGGGATACTTGGAAACTAATGATAAGTCAAAGCCAGCATGGTTTCTGTCAAGAGAAATCATGTGTGACAGATCTGTTAGAATTCTTTGACAAAGTAACAAGTAAGGTGGACAAAGGAGAAGCATTTACTTAGATTTTCAGAAGGCAATTGATAAGGTATCTCATATGAGGCTGTTTATCAAGATAAAATACTATAGAGTTACAGGAAATACACTGGCATGGATAGAGGAATGGCTGACAGACAGGAGGCAGTGAGTGGGAATAAAAGGGGCCTTTTCTGGTTGGCTGCCAGTGACTAGTGGTGTTCCTCGTGGGTCAGTATTTGGACCACCACTTTTCACATTGTTTATCAATTATTTAGATAGAGGAATTGATAAACTTAGTGGCAAAGTTAGAAGACGATACGAAGAAAGGAAGTGCTGAAGAAGCAATGTGTTTGCATCAGGAACTGGACAAATTGGAAGAATGGGCAAAAAAGTGGCAGAAGGAATACAGTGTTGGGAAATGTATGATAATGTATTCTGGTAAAAGGAGGTGCAGGCTATTACTGAAATGGGGAGAAAATTCAAACATCAGGGGTGCAAAGGGACTTGGGAGTCCTCGTGCATGACTCCCAGAAGGTTAATTTACAGGTTGAGTCTGTGGTAAAGAAGGTAAATGCAATGTTGGCATTTATTTCAAGGGGAATAGAATGTAAAGCAATGAGATAATACTGAGCCTTTATAAGACACTAGTCAGGCTGCAATTGTCAACAGTTTTGGGCCCTTTATCTCAGAAGGGATGTATTGTCATTGGGTAGAGTCCAGAGGAGGTTCAAAAGGATGATTGCAGGAATGAAGGAGTTAAATTATCAGGAGTGTTTGGCAGCTTAGGGCCTGTGTACACAGGAATTTAAAAGAATGTGTGGGGATCACATTGAAACCTACCAAACTTTGAAAGGACTAGATAGGGTGGATGTGGAGAGGATGTTTCCTATGGTGGGGGTATCCAGAACTAGAGGGCATAGAGTCAAAATTGAGAAGAGACCTTTTAGAACAGAAGTAAGGAGGAATTATTTTAGCCAGAGAATGGTGAATATGTGAAATGCTCTGTCACAGACTGCAGTGGAGTCCAAGTCTGAGGGTATATTCAAAGACCAAGTGGATAGATTCCTGATTGGTCAGGGCATCAAGGGATGTGATGAGAGGGCAATTGTATTAGGTTGAAAGGGATCTGAGGTCACCCATGATGGAATGGCGGAGCAGACTCGAAGGGCTGAATGGCCTAATTCTGCTGCAATGTCTTATGGTCTTATGACAAACAAAAACAGACTCAGCACTGATTCCTGTGGCAGTCCTCTAGTCATAGACCTCCAGTCAGAGGCAACTATCTACTACTAATCTCTGGCTTGTCCCACATAGCCATTGTCTAATCCAATTTATTACCTCATCTTAAATGGCTAGTGACTGAACTTTCGTGACCAGCCTCCCATGCACAACTTTGTTAATGGCCTTGCTAAAGTCCATGTAGTCAACATTCACTGCCTTGCCTTCATCAACTTTCCTTGTAACTTACTCGAAAAACTCTATAAGATTAGTTAGACCTAGCTTATCACTCACAAAGCCATGCTGACTATTCCTAATCAATCCATGTCTATCCAAATACTCAAACTGTATCTGGTCCCTTGGAATACCTTCAAATAACTTACCCTCCATTGATGTCAGGCTGATTGACTTATAATTTCCTGGCTTATTTTTAGAGCCTCATCCAGAGCTAAGGAAATTTTAAATATCTCTGCTAGTACCCCTGCAATTTCTGCACTTGCATCCCACAGGATCCAAGGAAGCACCGTGTCCAGCCTGGGAATTTATCCACTCTAATCTGCCTCAAGACAACAAACACCTCCTACTCTGTAATATATATATGTTCCATGACCTCACCTCTCTGTCCATCTTTTGAGTAAATACAGATGCAACAGAAATCCATTCAAGATGTCCCCCATCTCTTTCAGCCGACCAATGGTGTAGTGGCCTCCACATTGGACTTCAAGGTGGTTCCCAGTTCAAAGCCGGCTGGCCCCTCACATGATTTCCATCCGCGCTGGTCTGAGCATTAAACTAGCAGCTTGCCCTAATTAAAAACAGACAAAAATGCTAAAGAAATGGCGAGGTTGCCGCCTGATACACTACAAGACATGGAAAGGAACAGCCATCTCATTTAGGTTCACGTGTAGATTACTGTTCTGCTCTTTCAGAGGACTGATTTTGTTCCCTGCTATCCTTTTGCTCATAATATATCAGTAAAATCCCCTGGGATACTCCTTCACCTTGTCTCCAAGACCAACCTCATGTCTTCTTTTAAATATTCCTGATTTACTTTCTAATATTCCTCAAGTACCTCATTTGCTCCTTCTTGCCTATACCTGCTATGCATCTCCTTCTTCTTCTTAACCAGAGCCTCAATATCTCGCAAAAACCAAGGTTCCCTATGCCTGTTATCTTTGCCTTATATTCTGACAGGAACATACTCTCAAATTTCACTTTTGAAGGCCTCTCACTTACCGAGTACGCCTTTGCCAGAAAGCAACCTGTCCCAATTCACATTTGCCAGATCCTTTCTGATACCTTCAACATTGGCTTTTCTCCAAATCAGAATCTCAGCCCAAGGGCCAGACCTATCCTTCTACACAACTACCTTGAAACCAATAGATGCAAAGTGTCCCCCTACACAAACCTGTCCTGTCTCATTCCCTAATAGGAGATCAGTATCATCAGTAGATGGGACATCGATGTAAGAAAAACTTTCCTTGACACATTTGACGAAGTCGATCCCATGCAGCCCATTTACAGTTTGAAGTCCCAGTCAATATGTGGAAAGTTAATTCTGCAAGATATGCAGAGCCCAAATGCAAACCTGTAGCTCTGTCATTTCACTTCAAAAATTGGACACAGAGCAAGTTTGGAAGAAAAGGATACAAGTACCATTAAAATAATTTCACTGACAAGCTTGCGGGAAAATGTAATAGCAGCTGTTTTATTAGCACAGGAGGATTAAGCAGTTCAATAACCTATCTCCAGTGAGTAGCAGAGCCCAACAGGTGAGCACGGTCCCATGGCTGATCATTGCTCAGTGAGAAGCTGGCTGACCTTTCACTTGGCATCACTTCTGATCGGGGAGAGTAACATTGGTCACCTGATCAGCTCCTTGGAGCTGAGTGTTGAGACAAGCTGCTAATCCATTACGTCCAGATTAGGAGAGGATTAATAAAGATCAGCCAACGTCCCTGCGTGACTTGGTTCCAATTAAGTTGTTGTGAAGGGTTATTTTAGCATGAGTGGCCTTTTCTAGGCACAAGCCATAGATGTGGTTTGTGTGACCCTGTCATACGAGCAGAAGACCTGGAATCAAACTGGCATCCTACCAGCCAGTGCCTGTAGATGGGTAATGCTTGCATCCTTATATGGGATAGATAGCTTCACCAAACTTTGGTCTGTGGATCATCCAAACTTGAGCATCCAAACTTGCACCTTTGTGTCCAGGCTTGGCCAACAGAAGCCATTGCTTGTCATGAGAAATGGGACATTTAAAAAGTGGAACTATCTATTCAGTTTTAAACTGATCAGGTTATCAGGCAATAAGAAGAAGTTAGCTTTAAGCAGAGCCCCCATTGTGAGAACAGCTATAGTTGGACGAGGACAGGTTTAGGTTTAAGAAGGACAGGGTGGAGTGCTGGGGCTTTGGTTTAAGAGGCTGTGGTAAGAAGAGGCAGAGGTTGGGTTGAGGTTTCTGACAAGTTTCTCTTTCTTTTTTATTATTGCGTAGGTAAAGCAGTGAGAATGTATCCCAAGGCAATCGTGTGCTCCTCTTGCAGGAAGTGGGTAGTCGGGGACACCTAAATGTCCCTGAAAGGTTATATTTCTGAGAAGTCCATCTAGCTGCAGCTCCTTGCAGACCATGTAGGGAAATGGAGTGGGGACTGGATGACCTATAGATCACTCAGGTGAGTGAGGAGGTGATAGATAGCAGCTACACAGGGAGGCAGTCACACCTAAGATGCAGGAGGCAGGTAGCTAGGTGACTGTCTGGAGAGGGAGAGGATAGGCAGATGGAGCAAAGTAGCCCTGTGGCTATTCCCCTCAATAACACATATACCTCTGTGGATACCGCTGGGAAGGGATAACCCTGCCGAGGAGAGCTGCAGCAGTCAGGTCTCTGGCACCAAGTCTAGCTCTGTGGCTCGGAAAGGAAGTGGGGCCAGGAGAAGGAGAACAGTGGTGATGACAGATTCAATAGTCAGGGGAGCGTACTGGAGATTCTGTACTGGAGATTCAATAGGAATCTCCAGGGGAGCGTACTGGAGATTCTGTGGATGTGAAAGAGACTCCTGGATGGCATGTTGCCTCCCAGATGCCAGGGTTAGGGATGCCTCAGATCAGGTCCACGGTATTCTTATGGGAGAGGCTGAGCAGCCAGAAGTCATGTTGCACATCGTAGGTAGGAATAAGGTTGAGGTTCAGAAGAGGAAACAGGGAGCTAGGCAGGAAGCAGAACCCCAAGGGTAGCAATCTCTGGAATGCCGCCTGTGGCATGCATTGGTGAGAATAAGATGATATGGCAGATGAATGTGTAGCTGCAGAACTGGTGCAGAGGACAAGGTTTCAGATTTGTAGATCATTAGGATCTCTTTTACATAAAAAGGGATAGGTTGCACATGAGCGGGAGGGGACCAAAATCCTTGCAGGCAGGTTTGCTAGAGCTGTTGGGGAGGGTTCAAGCTAGTCTGGCAGGGGATGGCAATCAAAGTGATAAGTCAGAGGATGGGGCAGTTGATACAACATGTAGAGAGAGTGTGAGGAAGGTTAGGCCCTGGAAAGGGCATAACGGCAGTCAGTTGGATGGGTTGAAATGTGCTTAATGTGAGAAGTATCATGAACAAGGTTGATGAACTTCGAGTAAGGATCAGAATATGGAACTACGATGTTGTGGCCATTATGGAAACTTCACTGTCACAAGGGTGAGGGCAGCTGCTGGATATTCTGTGGTTTAGATGTTTCAGGAGGAACAGGGAGGGAGGCAAAAGAGGTGGGAGAGTTACATTGCTAATCAGGGATAGTATCATAGCTGCAGAAATGGAGAACATCATGGAAAGATCATCTACCGAGTCAGTGTGTGTGGGGGGGGGGGGGGGTGCTGTGTCAGAACCAAGAAGGGAGCTATCATTCAATTGGGAGTTTTCTATTGAACCCCAATAGCAACAAAGTCACAGAGGATCAGATCAGGAGGCAAGGTCTGGAAAGGTGCAAAAATAACAGGGTTGTTTCATGGGTGACTTCAAATCCCTAATATTGATTGGCATCTCCTTTGTACAAAAGATTTAAATGGGACATAATTTGTTAGGTGTGTCCAGGAAGGAACCTTGATACAATATGTGGACAGGCCAACCAGAGGAGAGGGAATGTTGGATCTAATGCTGACAAAGAACCTGGTTAGATGGCAGATCCCTCAGCATTTTGGAGACAGTGACTACAACACTGAGACCTTTAGCATAGTCTTGGACAGGAATAGGAGCAGGTGGTATGGGAAAGTATTTAATTGGGGGGGAGGGCGAATTATGATGCCATTAGGCAGGAACTTGGTAGCACACATTGGGACCAGATGAATGCAGGGAAATGCACAACAGAAATGTGGTGGTTGCTTAGAGAGTACTTGCATGGGGTTCTGGATAGGTTTGTCCCATTGTGGCAGGAATAGGATGGCAGGGTGAAGGAACTATGATTGACAAGAGAAGTAGAAGGAAGCATACATAATATTTGCTTAGATTCAAAGAAAGTAAGATCAGACAGGGAACACGAGAGTAATAAGGTAGCCAGGAAGGAGCTTAAAAAGGGACTGAGAAGGGGGTATGAGAAGACGTGCACAAGCAGGATTAAGGAAAACCCCAAGAGGAAACATATGCCTGGAGATGGAGGGAGTAGAGCAGGGCCGTAATGAATTCTCATTGTCAATGTTCACTAGTGAGTTGGTCCTTGACAAACATGAGGACAGCATAGCATGGGCTAATATACTGGCACAAGTCGACATTAAGAAAAGGGATGTGTTGGACCTTTTGCAACTTATTAGGATAGAGACTTCCCTAGGGCCAGAATGTATATACCCCAGGTTCCTACAGGAATGGTATGTTTCTACAGCTGATGTGACATTTGCATGTCATGACCTTGAGTAAGCTTACTTTGGCACATGTGGATGTTACTCTAATTCTGGACTCCTTCGGACTGGTGAAAGGACAGTTACTTCCCAATGATATAGTTTTATTTTCACTACTGCATAAGCACCCTTACGAGCCAGCTTCACGTAGCCTTTTCTCAAGGTCTTACATTTTGCAGGGCCTAAAGAGATGATGAAAGGGTAGGAGAGAGCAGACCAAATTAGAAGAGCCTACATGATCCAAAGGCGTGAAAATATTTAAGGTCTGACAAATAAATGTTACCTTCAACTCAGGATGAATAGATAAAGTTACTGTTATTTATGGATTCAGTTACTAAACATCCACCCTGCCTCATTGAACGCACAACGCGTGATACTGGTGCAGCACCTCTGAAGTTGTGCTGAAGATCCACAGCTTGCTGTCTCTTGGGGAAGAGGGATACTGCTGCATCGTAGTTGGAGAAGGAGTAACGGCACATAGTCCTCCTGACGGGGAAGGTTAGGGCATTTTGGTAGCACAGTCGTTGATGCTGCTGCCTCATGTTTCCAGCAGTCCTGAGCTCAAGTGACGATGCTGTCATGTGAACAAAGTCACTGGAGAGACACTGAAGCTAGTGGATCTAGAAGTGTCTTATTCAGCAAAAGCAAGCCACAGGCATCATATTGAGACACTCTTAGAAGAAGAGGCTTGCTCAACCCAATATTACATGACATTTTTACATGCTAAAGATCAAAAGTAACAGCAGGACAATTCTATAGTTACACTATCTACAATGCTTCCTTTGAATTACATATAGTTTTCAAACACCTCCTTCTTCACACCCATGCTCAGACACCCAAAATGAATGTTAATCAGCATTGTCTGGTTTGCAATCAACTCCAGTCCCAGCTTCAAGAAAACTGTTGTTCAGGGATGCATTTTAAATTCAATCTACAATCCACGTTCAGGTCTGAAGTTTGTTGTTGGTGAACTTAATATTTGCTCTATACCCTAACTCCAGAATATGCCCTAACACACACTGACTGATCTATAACACATAGTATATGGTACTTGCTCCATCAATGGCTGAACTATTGAAACACATCATGACTGTACTGCTTTCTACGTTTAGTTTTCAATTTGTTTCATGAACCGTCTCACCTCTACCTGACCTCCTTCAGAGAGGACTGGAGGTAGATGCTTCAAACCTCAGAATTAGGAATGCAGATTTGAGATTAATGCTAAAAATTCTCTGGGGACAGAATCAGAGCAAATGTTTGAGACTACAATCTTTCTTCAAAGTGAAGTCTTACTACCACAGTAACACCTCCTTCTTCACTCCCACACTCCAGACACCCAAAATGAATGTTAATCCCCACTGACTCTAGGCTGCATTCATGCATATGTAGCATCTGAGGTCTAAGTGGAATGTTCCTTTGTTTTTGATTTACCCCAACCTGCAACTCCACAAATCCCATTGTTCTGAGCTGTGTTTTAAATTCCATCTGCTATCCACATTCAAATCTGAAGAATGGCTGGTGCTGAATTTAATATTCGCCATATACCCTAACTCCAGAATATGCCCTATCACTGTCTGTGTGGACTTTGCACGTTCTCCCTGTGATTGCATGGACTTTCTCTGTACGCTCTGGTTTCCTCCCACCTCTCAAAGGCATTCAGGTTTTTTGGTTAATTGGCCACCATAAGTTACTTCTAACATGTAGAATCTGGACAGAAGGTGACAGGAATGAAGGGAGACTGCAAAATTAGTGTGAAAGTGTGCTTGATGATTAGCACAGACTCCAATGGGCCAAAGGACCATTTTTCCATTTTATATGACCCTATACGAGTTCAGGGTGTTTCAAAACCTCCATGCCACAAGGACTAGAAAAGCCTAAAGATCATTGCTCAATGATAGAGTTTTATATTAATTTCACACTATGCAATCTGTATTAATCAAACTTGCTGAGTCTGCCAGAATTGGCACAAGTATCATGGTACATTAGAAAACCCAGAACCAAAACAAGCAGTCTGCCACAAAGAAGCATTCAGGATAGTGGAAGTTCAGACTTGGCTCTCCTAACAGTTGTCAGGAAACTATTAAACATCTGTTGGTTTCTTTGAAGTACCTTCAGTTATACGCTGATATTCATGTTAATTTCAAGGCCTTGATTGTTCATTATAATAACCCAAGACATGCATGGAAGTCAGCCAAAAATGGTCAATTTAGTCAGATTGTTCTAAAATCAAACAATTACTTTAAAAACCAGTTTCTGGCACTTTAAAAGTCCCAGTTCATTGCTTAATTCAAGTATAATTAACTTCAGATACAACAGATTAGCAGAACAGCCTACAGATAGACAATTAAGTTCAACATACCATGTGCACTACTTTATTTCCTTTTCCATTGCATTCAGAAGAGTCACTCAGTTTTCCCACCTACCTGGAGCAGCTGAACTCTATGTGAATATATGAATACGATCTAAGGTGCCACTTACTTAGTGGAAGTGGTCCCCTGTGCTGTGATGGCAGGCATCAGTATGTTGACATTGCAGAAGGTAAGGGTAGACACAATTCAGTCAGCTGTCTTGGTTGTCAAGGCAGTTTCCAACACTGAGAATCATAAGAGAATAGAACTTTATAGAGAACAGTGACACAAACACAAGGTTCACCTTCAGCTCACAACCTTCTAGTGCTAGGCAAGTGTTGAGCATTGTCTGTCAGGTGAAATGTTAAAACATGTGTCTGCACAGCTGTGTGTCAGACAAGCAAGACACTACTTGAAGAAGAGCAGGGGATTTCATTCAAGTTAATACTTATCATAAAAATGAGATATAATTCACTCCTCTTTTTCAGTCACTTCAATTTTAGAAAATAATCTTTCTCAGGTTTAAACTATATTTAATTGTTTCCTGTCTTTCAAAGGTAGGGGAGAAGGAGAATATTTCATGGCCAACTCCTCATGGTGTACAAGTGTGGCGGTACTGTCCCAGTCCCGTTCACCAGACCTGGAACACCACGCAATCCAGTGTCGGCCATTTTACCTACTGCGGGAGATTTCAGTGATCACCTTGGTAGTGGTGTACATTCCACCTTAGAAAAACAGGCACTAGACAAACTGAGTGATGTTTCAACTGAGTGATGTAATCAACAGGCATGAAACAACATACCCTGATGTCTTCCCCGGGGATTTTAACCAGGCCATCATGAAATAGTCTCTAAATAATTATTACCAACAACTCACTGGATCACCATTACACCACCATCAAGAGTGCTTACCATGCTATCCGTCCCCCACACTTGATCACATGGTTGTACTTCCACTTTCTGAGTATAGGCAGAGTTTGAAGACTTCAGCAAGGACCAAGAAGGTATGGACAAGGGAGGCACAGGAGAGCTTACAGGACTGCTTTGAATTGGAGGGCTGGACTATATTCAGGGATTCATCTTTGAGTCTGACTAGGAATACCACAGCTGTCACTGACTTCATTAAACCCTGCGTGGATGAGTGTGTGCCTGCAAGAACTTACTGTACATACCTGAATCAAAAGCCATGGAGGAACCAGGAGATTCATAGTCTGCTGAGGGCTAGATCTGTGGAATTCAAGTCTGGTGACCCAGGTCTGTACAAGAAAACCAGATACAAATTGCAGAGGGCTATTTCTAGAGCTAAGGAACAACTCTGAGTCAGGTTGAAGGCGGCATCAGATGCAGGATTTGCAGGCCATTACTTCCTACAAAGCGAAACCCAACATCATGAACGGCAATGATGTTTCTCTACCAGATGAGTTCAATGCCTTCTTTGCTCACTTTCAAAGGGAGAATAAAACTACAGTTATGAGGATTCCTGTAGCATCTGGTGACCCTGTGATCTCTGTCTCGGAGGCTGACATCAGGCCATCTTTCATGAGGGTGCACCCTCGCAGTGTGACATGCCCCGATGGAGTATCTGGTAGGTCTCTGAAAACCTGTGCCAAATAACAAGCAAGGGTTTTCAAAGACACTTTCAATCTCTTATTGCTACATTCAGAAGTTCCCATCTGCTTCAAAAGGGCAAGAATTATATCAGTGCCCAAGAGGAGCAGGGTGAGCTGCCTTAATGACCATCATCCAGTAGCACTCACAACTACGTTGATGGTGCTTTGAGAGATTCGCTATGGCTAGAATCAACTCCTCCTTCAGCAAGGACCTGGACCCACTGTAATTTGCATATCGCCACAGTAGGTCTTTAGCAGACATGATCTCATTTGCTGTCCTCTTGGCCTTAGATCACCTGGACAGTACAAATATCTGTGTCAGGATGCTGGTTATTGACCACAGCTCAGCATTTAACCCTATCATTCCTACAATTCGGATTGAAAAGCTCCAGAACCTGGGCCTCCATGCCTCCATCTGCATCTGCATCCTTGACTTCCTAACCAGAAGACCACAACTGTGTGGATTGGAAATAATGCCTCCACCTTGCTGACAATCAAAACTGGCACACCTCAGGGGTGTGTGCTTAGCCCACTGCTCTACTCTCTATACACCCATGACTGCGTGGCTAAGTACAGCTCAAATGCCATCTATAAGTTTGCTGACCATACAACCATTGTTGGCAAAATCTCAGATGGTGATGAGAGGGTGCACTGAAGCGAGATATACCAGCTAGTTGAGTGGTGTTGCAGCAACAACCTTGCACTCAGACCAAAGAACTGACTGTGAACTTCAGAAAGTGTAAGACAAGGGAACATACACCAGTCCTTATAGGAGCATCAGAAGTGGAAAGAGTGAGCAGTTTGAAATCCCTGGGGATCAATACATCTGAGGTCCTCGCATGAATCCAACATATCGATGCAGCTACAGAGAAGGCATGGCAGTGACTATATTTCATTTGGAGTTTGAGGAGATTTGGTACATATGTCACCTAAAACACTCACAAATTTCTGCAGATGTACTATGGAAGCACTCTAACAGGCTAGATCACTCTCTGGTATAGGTGGTGGGGGGCTACTGCACATGATCGAAGTATGCTGCAGAGAGTTGTAAAATTAGTCAGCTCCTTCATGAGCACTAGTCTCTGTAGTATCCAGGACAACTTCAAGGAGTGATCTGTCAAAATGGTGGAATCCATCGTTAAGGGCCCTCTATTATTATGTATTGCATTGTACTGCTGCCACAAAGTAAGCAAATTTCACGACATATGCAGGTGATATTACACCTGATTCTGATTCTGTAAGTGGCAGATATATAATGAAAAATAAATTATGTTACATTTGGAAACTTTATTTACTCAGAGGAGAATCCATAGAGTCTCCAGGTAAGTCAGAGGTAACTAGCAGGGCTTGAAAACTACGAGTTTCTTTGTTACACCTACGCCCCCCGGCACAGAACAGAAAGCACGCTTATCTTTGCGTCTTCTTATCTTACATTTTAGTATTCATTGGCAACATTATAGCTAAGAGATAATGGAGAGAATTTGTCCTTACTGAAGGAGCAAATCGCTTATGAGAACATCATTTGCCTGTTTTACTCACCTCTGTTCATATTGTTCCCAATAATTTTTTTCCTTTTTAAATATTTAAGAATTATATGCAAGATATTAACAAGGTCACAATATTACCGTATTTCAGAATAATTACTGCTAGAAAGTGCAAAAGTGTAAGTATAACAGAGACCTTTACATGAAAATTGCAGGAGCAATTGAAGAGAATTATGTAAACACATCTCAGCAAGCATTTGGGAGCAGCAGAAGGGAGATCCCTTTTCCTGCTGCCCAGATGTTCAGTGAATAATAAGGCGACTGACTAGTGCAGAGTCAGTTTAAAAGTTGGCAGGACCCCAGTTTCCAATAAACTGCCTCAGGGCCTTTCTGTGCACATTGAAAGAAGCATAAGAGAAGACGAGAGATCCCAAACAATGCCAACCATACATCAATATTGTTGAGTTCTCCAGAACTCAGGGGACTGGTTTGTCAAGCGCCTCAGCTCCAGCTCGAAAAATGGTATTTCTCGGGTGGCCAAACATTTAGTTCCTATCCCCATTCCCCTTTTGACATGGTGGTCCATGGCCTCCTCTTTTGCTACAATGAGGTCATTCTCAGGGTGGAGGAGTAACACCTCATATTCTATCTGGGTAACCTCCAACCTGATGGTATGAATATCAATGTCTCATTCCAGTAATTTTTTTCTCTCTCCCTTCCCTCTTCTTCTATTCCCCAACTCTGGCCTCTTGTCTCTTCTCCTCACCTGTCTATCATCTCCCTCTGGTGCCCTTCCTTCTTACCTTTTTGCCATGGTTCCCTCTCCTCTCCTATCAGATTCCTTTTTCTCCAGCCCTTTCCCACACACCTGGCTTCACCTATCACCTTCTAGATAGTTCTCCTTCCTCTCACCCCAATCTTTTTATGCTGATGTCTTTCCGCTTCCTTTCCAGTCCTGAAGAAGGGTCTCAGCCTGAAACATCCGCTGTTTATTTATGTCCATAAATGCTGCCTGACCTGCTGAGTTTCTCCATCATTTGGTGTATGTTACTCTAAATTTCCAGCATCTTCTGTTTAAACTACATCATTAGCGAGATGTATCTCTTTAGTAGGGAACAGGAACACACCATTCAAAGAGTGCGTATTGGCAGCTGGACCTTGCCACTGAGTCTAGACTTTGAAGGGCAGGTGAGAGTACCTATTAATACCAATGGTGGATAGGGCTTAAAATCTCCTCTTGAGTTTGGGGCTTTATGGGCAGAAATCCAATATAATTGCACATTCTTATATCAGCAGCCTCATTACAAAATGCCTTATTGTGTCAAAAATTATAACTAATTTATTATGCTAGAAACTTGAAATAAAAGCATGCAATTGAGGAAATATTTAACAGGTTGGGCTGTATATATGAGAGAGATGCAAAGCTAACTTGTCAGTTAGATGACCTCTCATCAAAACTGAGATTGATTTGAGTCAAGCATATTTTAATTTGCAGAGAAGGAACAAAAGGAAGGTTTTTGTTAAGGTGGGGTCCAAAGCGATTGAGGGAGATAAGAGTCATGCTGCCATCTGCAAGACCACAATGAGAGGTTTATGTATCTGATCTAGAGGAGAGGTAAATAGAATATAAATGAGGACTGAGGAGAAATCCCCCCATCAAATTCCTAACCCCACCATATATTCTCACACCAATCTTCAATTCACCTTTATCTCTGCAATCATTTACCACCCCCACTGTGCCCAGTTGCCCCACAATCTCCTATCCTTACTGATGATGGTTGTCTGCACCAATTCAGATCCCAGCTTGCTTTCTCAAATCAGCTAGCAATCGCAGTATAAAGGCTTCAGTGTGAACCATGTAGCGTTGGGGCTTTAGTTCCTTAGGCCTCATGTGCGATAGGAAGTACAGACTGAGGGCTCCACTCATATCTGGTGGAGCCCACAGGGTGATGACACTTTAAAACCATTTCAAAAAGAAAACCACAATACTGAAGATACTGGTTGTAGCCTGTTGTAAAACATAATTTTGAAAGCAAATATTTTACATTTCCATTGAAGTACACTGTAAGCTGTTAATGTGATCAGCTCTATAGAATGATGGGTACATAGTGACGATAGGCGGTAGATCAGAGCTAGCAGAATCACAAAGGGTTTGACACCCCACATTCCAACAACAGGGTGTAATGAGCACCATGCAGAAATGGCCAATGGGATGTTGAAGGAAAATGTGCATCATTTGTCTCTGTTCATAGCACAGGCCTGGCTGTTTGCCTCCTGACAGTGCTTTGTAAGAGCAAGTTTTGCCCGTCAGTTGGAAGTCCAGGGTCTCTCTGTGACAGCCAATAAGTTGGAGTTAGGATGTAAAGCCAAACCACAAATTTTGCAGCTACAAACAGTTCCTATCCAGAATGAAGAATATCAGTATTTCCCCCTCCACAAAGCCTCAACACCCTCTGCTGTAAGTAATTCAGCTTGAATGCAAGACCTGATTTCTGCTAAGGACTCGTTTGTGTAAACTTTGCCAATAGACATTGCAAATTGCCTTGGCTTGTTTAGCTGTTTGCTGAGCACATGTGTTTTGCTTGTGTTGTTGTTTCTGTTTGTTTTCAGCTGTATTCTGTGCATCTACTTATTTTCTAGGCATATCACAACAACAACTGTGAGCAATTTAGCAATGGGATAGCCTCATGTCCAATCTGCAAAAGTATTGCTCAGTATATGGAGCTGCCTTTTTCATAAGACGTCTCATGAAAGTGTCTAACACAGCTCTTTTAAGTATGTAGTCTCAGGAACATTAAGCGATAATATTTTTCTTGAATCAAAAATCCCTACTCTGTGGACTCGGGGTAAGAAGGAATGTGCCCCTCCTCACAGGACGTACTAGAGGGCCAGTGTTGGGGAGACAGTCAGCCTAATATTGATACCTTTACTCACACGGGCAGTCTATTGAGACTTGAATAACATCAGCAGCTCACACCAAGTGTAGTAATGAGGTCCTTGGATCAATGCTCATCGATTATCAGACCTCCTGCCTTAGGCCTCACTCCTGGGTAAAAGTGCCACATGGTAGTCTAGACAACATACAGTAGTTCAGATTTCTGTTGTCAGGCCACCTACACAAAACCTTGCCTGCCGAGAGCTCACATAGGCCAATTTCTACAAATTCAGTGCTTAAAAATCAAGGAAGCACTGACTTATATTGCTCTACTACAGAGAAGGAGGCCATTCTGTCCATTAAACTTGTCAGCCCAGGAAGCAATCCTATTCCTCCACTAATTTTCCCTGTAACCTGTTTTCTCAGCATTTCCAATTTCCTTTTCATTTTGCATTTCATGCTACAGGAATCTGCTGTGTCCATTTAACCCACAAGCTTTCATATTTCTGGGAAACCCATGTGGTGGCAGGGAGAATGTGTAAATTCTACACTTATGGCACTGGAGCTACAGGAACTACAAGGCATTTGCTGTGCTACTGTGCTATCCAATAAAATGACAGTCCAAATCTCCAACACGATTTACAAGGTCCATCTGTAACAGTGGCTCCTGCCTATCATAATGGAAAGCTGGAAGACTGTCCAGCAGCCAAACATACAGTGCAGTGCCATCAGAAATTTTAGACCAACAGTTGCTTTTTACATCCTCACTTAACCTTGGTGGCAATAACTCCTGCAAGCTCTCACCCAGACTTATTGGTTAAACAGCTAACAATGCTCTGCTAATATGCTAACATTCTGTGGCACTCTAATATCTGACTGGCTTTAGTAGATATAAATGTCTTATTTCATTGCAAATTCCATGGCCTCTTTGAAATAGGCCGTTATGAGAACAGTTGGAGCCAAGAATTATTCCAAGCTTCAGATTTAAAATCTTGGAAAAGATCCCAAACTACTTTTCTAAGGTCAAAAAAATAACCCCATAAACACCTCCTTCAATGAAGACATAACCAAGCAGTCATTAGCAGAAGGAGCAATATATCTGCTGAGCAGGATATTTCCACTTGGTTCAGGCGACTGTGGTTGCCTTGTCAGTATGTAGACCTCTCTGAAAACATGGTTTATTGTGCTTGTTTGTTTAGGATTGCTATGTTCCCCACAAGTGAAATTAAAAGGACATTAAGAGCAAGGAAGGGGGAGAGTAAAGCTGTAGCTGAGATTTTAGGCTGTCTTCGCATTTTGATTCCATCTTAAAAGTTACAGCATGCTGATAGGATTGATCCCACTGCTATGCAATTGGTTTCTCTTTAATTACTGAATATCCTCTACAATACTCACCCCACTATACTTGCGCAGAAGAGCAAAGGTAGAACTGAATCTGTTGCTGAGCTTGGAAATCATATGAAAGTTTTGCTCACCTTAATCTCTTCACCAAACGTGGCCTAAATTGAAACGGGTGGTGTGAAAAACAATGCAGCGCACTTCAGACTGACATGGATTTAAGTGACTATTCCATTTGATGGAATTAGTTAGGTTTGCATTGTTCAAGGGGGTTTGAGGAAAGGAGGTGCGGTCTGCAAAGATATTTAGGGTGACATGGTGGTGCAGCTAGCAGAGTTGCTATCCCACAGCACCAGAAACCCAGGTTCAATCCTGACCTCAGATTTCTTCCGCCTGTGAGAACGTTTGCAGATTGCCCTATGACCATGTGAATTTTCTCTAGATGCTCTGGCTTCCTCACACGTCCTAAAGACGTGCTGGTTGAGAGGTTAATTTGCCTCCTAGTGTGTAGGAGAATGGTAAAATCTGGGGAGAAGGTGATGGGAATGTGCAGAAATTAAAATAGGATTAGTGTAGGATTACTATTAATGGGTCATTGATAATCAGCATGGACTAGATGGGCAGAAGAAGCTCTTCCTGTACTATATGGTTCTTTGACTCTATTCAGTCACTCCAGAGGAAGGATCATGTTGGAGAAGGAGACAGAAGGTCAGATCCCCATTGCTCTAAAGAGGAGGAAGCTGAGGAACAGAATGAAGATCAAGGAGGTCTTTGACTGAGTTATCTTAGAAAACATCCACCAACTACATTTAGATACATTCATAACAATGCTTCAAGTCAAACAGGTTTCATATCCCTCAGCATGTCATCCACATATGCTTGTTGTCTGAAAAACTCTAATTCCCTCCCACCTGGACAACAACATTCAGATTCAGAATTATTGATCACATCAAACCAGACAGTGAAATATGTCGTTTGTGTGAACATTCAACACATTGAAGAGTGTGCTGGGGACAGCCCTCCAGTGTCACCAGACTTTCTGGCGCCAGCACACTGCAGTTCTTTGAGCTGAAAGGACCTGTTTGCGTTGTATCTGTAAATAAACAAACAAACCAATAAATAAACAACCCAATGTCCAGCAGAACACCACAAGCAGTATTAACAATAGAAATAGAACAAAACAAGACAACAACATCAAAAGAAACCCCTTTCCCACCCTCCCAAAAACCACCCAGACCCTCACACACACAGATGAATCTCCAACCCCACAACAGGTCACCTCTGGGCCTCCAATCCTTGGCTCTGAACTCACAGACTCAACCTTTAGGCTTCGACCTCCAGACACGCTGAACTCTGAGCTTGGCATTTGGCTCTGCTCGTTGGGCTTTGCCGACCTCTGGTAGCGACCCCAGGACCCACCAGTCAAGACTTGGCCTTCAGACCTCGACCCCAGAGTGCATCGTCATGGATTTAGCCTTCGGACCTTGACTTCTGGAGTCACACAGACTCCGACACCAGTGACTCCCATCCTAATGGACCTCAGACTTGGGACTTGCCAACCTGGATACTGCTGATCTCGTCTCCTCAGTCCCTGCCAACCCAACCTCAGGGATCGCTGATATTCCACCATGGAATGCTCCAATCTGGACTGCAAACACCAGCTCCTGACTCGTCGTTCTCCCTAATTCGATCCCCATCTTCCCACATCACCCCCAAAACCATCCCTACAAAACTGCAGTGCTCAAGGTATATATTTCTTTAATTTAGAGAAACAGACCCTTCAATTCAGCTATTTAGAGCTCCTTGCCCTGAATATACAGTGTGTACACATTTATAATGGATGATCAGAAGCTTTCAGCTTGTGTCATTGAAAAGTGACGTGCACCACAACCTTCTGATTCTGAAGTGAGAATGATTCAAACTGGGTCAATGCTGGCAATGCTTGTGCAGGCAACAAGCTTCTGGGGGAGCTCCAGGGTTCAAGCAGCATCTGTGAGGAGGAAAGAACTGTCGACATGTCGTGCTGAGACCCTGCAGCAGGACTGAGAGTGGGGAGGTAGGATAGCAGGTATAAAGAGTGGGGGGGCTGCACTTGATACAGGGGCCAATAGGAGATAGGTGGTCTGAGCTGGCGTAAGGATGATGGGCAGATGGACATTGTGGACAGGCAGTGTTGTGAGTATATCTAAATGATTTTGGCAAATATTTCCAGTGACAATCCTTGACCTTCTCTTGCCCTTTATCCTTTTTTTGTATCTTCCTCCTCTGTGGAGAATAACTAGAAGACAGGTCTGACAATTTATGTTGCATTTTAAAGTGGTTCTTCCTCCGCAGCAGAAATGTCCATCAACCTTCATCTCTCCTTGTTCTGCCTATCACCTACTTGGCACTGGCTTTCTGCCCTCTTCCCCTCTTTTTCATATTGACTATCTCCCCTCTCAGTCCTCATTCCCCTCTTTTTCATGTTGACTCTCTCCCCTCTCCGATCTCAGTCCTCATTCTAGGCCTTGACCCTAAAATGTCAGCAATTCCTTTCCACCCACAGAAGCTGTGTTCCACCAGCAGATAGTTTTTGCTCCAGGTCCCATCATCTGCATGGCCTGCATCTTTAATTTACACATTGATGCCCAAACCCAACAACCTAGCAGAGTACTTCCACCATACCCCAATCAAACATGTCACACGCCAAAGTATTGCCAATGTTAACTGTGAGGGCAGTAATGGATGTTCATTAAGATGGGAATGCTCTTATCTCCAGTGGTGTATCCTACTGGAATGTGCTAATAAATGTAGGCCAGTTGAAGCTCACTTTTGACAGAAGCCATGTGGCCATTCGGTGGCTTTTATCCAGCATTTTCATTCATTGCCCACTTGATTTGTGCCAAGAAACATGCCCAATACAGGGGATGAACATTGCCAAGCCGTCATTAGACTATTTAACCACCCCTGGAGTAAAAGCAACAGAAGCTGCCTGAAGTGAGGACTGTCTGCTGGCAAGCTGTCGACTAGTTCACCACAGACCTAAACATTCCTGCTTAGGACACTGGGGCCCACTGACTATGCACACAGCAAGCAGCAGAGAGTGCTGTTTATCACTGACCCTTGTCAGATTCAGACACTCTCAGTGCCATGTGCTGTACCCAGGTAATAACCTGAGGACAACCAAGAGTGGGTCCTTTGGAATGCTCCGTGGAGTTATGTCTTTTTCATTATAGGCTAACTGTTTGCCAGAATTGCCAATTAGAATCAGAATCAGGTTTATTATCATTGATATACATCATGAAATTTGTTGTCTTGTGGCAGCAGTACAGAAGAGTAATAGCATTCCTGAATTCGTGGATTGTTCAGAAATCTGATGGCGGGCAGGAAGAAGCTGGTCCTAAAACATTGAGTGTGCATCTTTGTGCACCTGTAGATAATAGTGGTGAGAAGAGGGCATGAACCGGATGGTGAGAAGAGGGCGTGACCCGGATGATGAGAAGAGGGCGTGACCCGGATGGTGAGAAGAGGGCGTGACCTGGATGGTGAGAAGAGGGCGTGACCCGGATGGTGAGAAGAGGGCGTGACCCAGATGATGAGAAGAGGGCATGACCTGGATGGTGAGAAGAGGGCGTGAGCCGGATGGTGAGAAGAGGGCGTGAGCCGGATGGTGAGAAGAGGGCGTGACCCGGATGATGAGAAGAGGGCGTGAGCTGGATGGTGAGAGTTGTTAATGATGGGCACCACCTTCTCAAAGCAGCACCTTTCAAAGATGTTCTCGATGGCAAGAAAGCTCATGCCTGTGGAGGAGTTGGCTGAATCTGAACCCTCTGCATCTCTTTCAATCCCGTGCATAGGCACCTTCGTAATACTGCACAGCTATAGACATTTGCTAGAGTCTTCAGAAACATAGCAATTCTCCTCAAACTCTGAATGAAGTACAGCTGCCGGGGTACCTTCTTCATGTTTGCATCAATATGTTGGGCCCACGATAGATCCTCTGAGATATGACACTCAGGAACCTGAAGCTGCTCACTCTTTCCCCTGCCGATTTCTCAATATGGACTTCTGTGTCTTTTTCTGACTTCCCCTTCCTGAAGTCCAGAATTAATTCCTTAGTCTTACTGATGGCAAGTAACAGGATTGTCGTTACAACACCACTCAACTAGCTGATCTAGCTCACTCCTGTATGCCCCCTCGTCACCAATTGAGATTCTGCCCGCTACAATTGTGTCATTAGTGAATTTACAGATGGTGTTTGAGCCATGCCTAGCCACACCATCATGAGTGGGCCAAGTATGCATTCTTCAAATGTGCCTGTGTTGATAGTCAGTGAAGAGGAGATGTTATTTCGATCCGCACTGACTGTGGTCTCGCGAGGAAGAGGAAGTCAAGGATCCAGTTGCCGAGGGCCTTACAGAGGACCAGATTTTTGATACTTGTTGATTAGTACAGAGGGGATGATGGTGTCAAACGCTAAGCTGTAATCAATAACCAAAAGCCTGACATAGGTGTTTCTGTTGTCAGGTGGTTCAGTACCAAGTGGAGAGCTAGAGAGATTGCATCAGCTATAGACCTGCTGCAGCAGTTGGCAAATTGCAGTGGGTTCAACTCTTTGCTCAGCCAGGACTTACTTTGTGTCATAACCAACTTCTCAAACCACTTCATCACAGTAGATAAGAGTGCTACCTGGCGATATTCTTTGAGGCAACTCACTCTGCTCTTCTTGGGTACCACCAGTGTGATTAATGCCCTTTTGATGCAGGCTGTTGAGAAGTCCCTAGCTACTGATATATTATACAAAGTTGGGAAATGTTCAGGTGACATTATTGGTGCAGCAGTTAAGGTAATAGTAAGGTTACAGAAAAGTGGTTATCAAAATATAAAAGCCAATACTAATATCAAAGTACTGTTGTATCGTCTTCGAAAAATATTGTGATGTAACAGAATCAGGGGGTTGGTCAGTTCAACAAGAATGATCGCTAGTTTATAAACATTATCATCTGACCAGGGATCGTAGATCCAAAATGTGGCACAAATACTGCCTAACCTGCTAAATCTTAGTTTCACATTTTTAGCATCGGCAGTTTTTAAATTTGCATATAATATAAATATTAACACCACCATGAAAGAATGCAAGTGATATTATTATTCTGACATGCTGCTTTAGTCGAATCATATTTGAAATGGATGAAACTGGTTCCAGCCTTGTTGAACTAAACAGCAGAAGAAGAGATTACCAGAGTGGTGCGTTAGATGCTGCTAAATCATAACCTTCACTTTGCATTGAGCGGATTACTTTTGGAATCAAAGTGACGATCACTGCTCAGAGGTGTGAACATTTTTTATCCCATGTCTAATGTTGACTATGCTTTTGTAAAGATGGGAGAGACGGACGCGGACAAACACCGAGGATCTGATCTCCAGTCTTGATTAGATATAGAGCAATATTGATTCACGGCTGAAGGCACGCTGCATCATCAGAGTGATCAGCACTTTTCCGCCACAGAGAACTTCTAATGTGGTCCTGACACTGAACAACAACATAAATGATCATGACAGTTCACTCTCAGCTGAGTCACCAGAGAATTACAGCCCCAGCTAGCTTCCTCTCAGCCTGTGCCCCACACTCTCTAATCCTGCGTTAGAAAAGAGAAATAAGCCCACTGAAAGCATGCCCTCTGCAACCTTAAAGCACTAATCAAACATGGTGGATAGCTCTTCTGAAGAACAGGGATGCCCTTAACAGCAAAAGTGTTTTTGCTTCTAATTTGTGCGGGCTGAACTCACACTACCAGACTCAGATACACAATCCTGAAACTTCTATCATCAGGTATAGGTCAGTTTCTGTCCAGTTAAACTCTTGAACTGTCCTCTTGTACAATAAAAATGAGCTCTTAATTACACAATCTACTTTGTCATAGCTTTTACACCATAAAACCAGAATGCCACAAGACATAGGAACAGAATATACCATTCGGCCCACTGAGTCTGCTCCGCCATTTCATCATGACTGATTTATTATTCCTATCAACCCCATTCTTCTGCCTTCTCCCCGTAACCGTTGGCACCCTTACTAATCAAGAACCTATCAACTCTGCATTAAGTATCCCTAATTACTGGGCCTCCACAGTATTCTGTGGCAATGAGGTCCAGAGGCAGAGCAAAGTGATGATGGCGCCAAACGGTGACTCCTTTGCTTGCATCTTAGGGAATAGCTTCCATCTTTAATATCTCTGTTTTTCCCTTTCAAGGTTCTTTTGAAGACCCTGACCTGGAGTTACACACTGACTTCTGTTCTTTGTGGGAATGGGACCCGCTCTTGGGGTTTCACAACTGGCCGTTGTTCAGCACGCCAAGGGATCAGCCTAAGAGTTCAACTCGGATTTGGAGGCCTAGGATCTCAGGGCTCTGGAAATGGGCAGGTTGAAGGTCGGTGTTCCTGACGAGTGTGGCGTGGGAGCTGGGACATCTCTGACTGTGCCCAAACAACCTGAGATCTTTGGGCACAGAGCTAAAAAAAAAGTGATGCAACGGACTTTTAACATCGTAAACCAGCAAGTTGTTTGTTATGTCTCCCCTCTCGCTCTGAAATGAAGATACCTCTTTTTCCCATATTAGGGAAAGAGAGAGCCTGTGGTCTGTCGAGTACCGGGTGAACAATGTAGTCTTTGGGGTAACTGCAAGTCTGTGTCTTTACTGTTACTTTGCTCACACCTTGAGTGCTCGGTGATGGGTGGTGATGCTTTTTATTGCTGGGGGTGAGGGGGATCCACGCTTGCTGGCGCTTGCGTGTGGGAGGGAGGGGAGCTGGGGGGGGGACTTTGGGGTTCTAATAATTGACTATTGTTCATTCTTTGGGGCACTCCTCTGTTTTCATGGATGGTTGCAAAGAAAGAGCATTTCAGGATGTATATTGTATACATTTCTCTGACATTCAATGTACCTCTGAGATTCACCACCTAAAGAACTCCCTCCTCATCTCTATTCTAAATGTCCTTCTGAGGCTGGGCCTCTGTTCCGAGACTCCCCCACTGCAGAAAACATCCTCTGCACATCCACTCTATCTACCGTAGATTCCGGACTACAGAGCGCACCTGATTAAAAGCCGCTGGCTCTAATTTTAGAAATAAAATCAATTTTTTACTTGTAAAGGCCGCACCGGATTTTCGGCCGCAGGTGTCCCACGTTGTAATATGAGATATTTACACAGAAAGAAATTACACGTGAGGATTTTTTAACTTTTAATTAAATCCATATGGTAACAAAAACAAATACATATTGCAAATGCTTTTTTTCTAACCGTGCCCGTAACGCGGCTACTTTTAAATATACGTTGCGTATACTTCTTTACTGAACAACATTCCAATATCTCCTAACGACTGGTAAAAAATATATATACTGCAGCCTACCAGGAAAAGTTATTGATCGCCTTTAACTTAAAAGCAGCGTTTTGGCTCCGCCGCTCCCCCCGTCCTTTCCGTTTATCGCAAACTGGTATCCCACAAGACGCGGCAAAACCGGGTGTGACGTCATAGCATCCCGCGATGTAGTACAGAAAACAAATATAGTTAAAACTCTTCTAACTTTAACTAGAAAATGAATTACTAAGCGAAAATATTATAAACTAAATAACTGCCATAAAGGCAGCACAATGCTTTTCTTCGAGTGTTTTCCATGTTGATGAGGGTGAGTACAAATGACTGATTTACAATAATTTAATTGTGAAAGTGCGCTTGATTTATCGTACAATTTCATTGGACCTCTGTGAACTACTCATCAATTTTATTGGTCTACTGTTACGAGGCAAAATGTTTACGAGGCGGCATGAAAAAAAATAATGCATTAGCCGCTCTGTATTAAAGGCCGCAAAGTTCAAAGCAGTTCAAAATGTGGGAAAAAAGTAGCGGCTTAAAATCCGGAATCTACTGTAGTCCTTTCAATTTTCAAACTTTAGAGCCTCAAATCCCCTCCTCCCTCTTCCACACACAAGCAGCAGCAATAGGATCAACCCTCCCCCTTCCCTCAGCAAAAACATCAGTTCTTCCCCCCTTCCCACCATGCAAACAATAGCAAACCCTCAGAGACCATGATCGAGGGTCCATCAGAAACTATTGTCCATCCCAGCACTCTGACATCTCAACAGGCCCTCTCTCTCACCAATGAGGGAGAGTCAGATATCACTCCTGCCACAGCGAGAGGGGAGGCCAACAGCTTGCTGTTTCGATGTCACATTCTGCAGCATCGGTTATCTGAGTTCTCCTGAATCAGAGCCAACAGACTCTCACTCACCATCGATAGCGAGAGAGAAAGAGATTGCTCGAGTGCAGAGGCCTCCGACAGCCATGCTCGCTGTCTCGGTGTTTCGATCTCTCGTGCTGCTTCAGTCAGTGACATTGGTGAGGAACTGGGTCATCCACAGGGCCATATCCTGAAGGCGGATATCTTCCAAGCTGCTCCTGGAACTACTGAAGCGCAGACTGCTTGATGAGTGCTGAAGAGCGAAAAACCCTCCACCTGTAAAGAAAGCAGTTTGAATGCAGCTGTGGATCATGGACGTCGACAGGACCCTAGCCACCTTGAGAAAGATAAATAAGACATGAAAACAAGTGATTTAAGCTGTTTCATGGATGAACTTGAATAAACCATCTACATCCACAAAAATCTCAGGCACCATCTTTGATTTACATGTTTAGACAGTCTTGCCAGAAATTGGTCATTGCTGCAAAAATGTCCAGAGACAAGGGCAATCCTACCCATAGAGATTACTTAATTTCTTCATGCTTTACTTGATCAATATTTACCGAACAGTAAAACTGTTTTACCTTTCATCCCTAACATCTTCAACCCTTGGACTTTACAAATACAGAGGTGAGGCCTGATCCATTTGGTGCGAGCTATTCTGGATAGGTGTTGTGTGTTGGGGTGTTGGACTAGCGATCTGAAGGTCATGAGTTTGAGCCCCAGCCGAGGCAGTGTGTTGCGTCCTTGAGTAAGGCACTTAACCACACACTGCTCCAGTCCACCCAGCTGAAGATGGGTACCCAGAAAAATGCTGGGGGTTAACCTCGCAATAGACTGGTGTCCTATTTGGCGGGGGGGGGGGGAGTCTTGTACTCTCAGTCGTTGCCACGGAAACCAGCATAAGCACCGACCTGATGAGCCCATAAGGCTCGGGATTTTAACTTATTCTGGACAGGTGCCAAGTTAGAAACCATTTTATCCTGGTTATTAAGAAATGTCGGACAGGATTAGAATCTTCTCCAGCAGCTCATCACATTTTCCAACAGCAATGCCCAGCTGTAGAGAAAAATGGTCCCTTCATGTGTATTTTCAGTGCTCCTGTAATTTTTGAATCTCTGTCTGAAATCCTTCTGAGCAAGCTCTTCCTGAATCTTCATTTCTTCTTTCCTGAGTAGCAACATTTGCTGCCTGCTTCCACAACAGGCCTGAAGCACATACAATTAGAATTACAACATGGTGAAAGGAAAATGGGAACTGTGAAGTCTGAAGTAAAATATGTAAAAGTTGAAAGTTCCCTGAGCTCTCCTATCCACACTGCCTTCTCTCTTCCACTTTCCATAAATTGGACCTTTGTTTATGTCTGACATTTGGCAACCCCCGCAGTCTGTCCAACTTGGGCTCAGTTTCCATCTCCCTTGCTACCCACTGGGACCGCAACTGCACCAATAGCTGCCTTTGAGGCTTTGTATCAAATGTTGCTTGATAACTTCCCCATGAAGTATCTTGGGACACTTCCCTGAATTAAAGCAGCTTTTTAAATAAGGCTGGCAATGCTACTACCCTGAAGCTCTCCCCTGTCAGATATCGCCTACTGAAGTTCAACCAACAGTTTCCTTTACTTATAAATTTTGAAACTATTGACATGAGCCTTAGAAGTACAGTTTCAGTATGTGCAATTTTTGCTTTTAAATATTAATCCTGTGTGATAGCTTTTAGGATGACCTCTACCATTATAAAGAAATTATACATAAGTATGTAGAGGGAGAGAGAGATTGAGTGAGGGTCACGGAACAAAACAGCATAGAAGCAGACCCTTTGGCCCATCAAGTCCATGTTGAACCATTAATCTGCCTATCCCATCGACCTGCACCTAGACCAGAATCCTCCATACCCCTCCCATCCACGAATCCTTTTAAACTTCTCTTAATTTTTTTTTCTTTTTTTGGAAGAAAAACTAACAAAAAAAACTAACGTAAAAGAAAATACGGCACATCCACAAAAACCACAACCATAGCAAAATCAAATTAAATATTGAGCAGTAAAAGAAAAAAGAAATATAAAAGCAAAGAGTAAACATACCCAGCAGAGTTGCACCGCACCAAAAAACCTCAGTCCTCACCCCGTAAGAAAGTCCAATACAGGGCCCCATATCCGTTCAAAGATGTCCCCTCTGTCCTCATTACATAGTCTCAGTCCCTCCAAATGTGAAGTGGTTGCCAGTTCTCTCAGCCGCAGATCGTACGTAGGCACAGAGTCCATTTTCCACATTTGCAGGATCAACTTCTTAGCAATCACCATTCCAAACAATACAGCTATTTTTTCATACTTATTAGCTGAAGATAGGGAGCTTGTTGCTCCAAGGATGGCTATGAGTGGGTCTGGTTCCCATCGCTTCCCATGAGCCTCAGAGAAACAGTGAAAAATACTTTTCCAGTATGCATAAAGCTTACAACATGACCAGAATGAATGTGACAAGTTACTATTCTCAGATTTACATCTATTACAAACTGGTGAAACATCAGGATAGAAGCTGTGCAACTTTTCTTTAGAATAATGGAGTCTAAGTATTGTTTTAAACTGTATAAGTCTGTGTCTGACGTTGACTGAACAATCATGTATACTCTTGAAACACTCATCCCAGACCTCCTCTGTCAGTTCTATATCCAATTCATCCACCAATGCCTGTTTAAGACCTGCAGTATCCTCCATTATGTAGGACCTGATAAAAATAGGATACGGCACTACCAGTAACAGATCAAATTTATTTATTGCCTCCAGGGACTCATGTGTGTCTAAAACTTCGAAGCTAGGTATATATTTCCTAACATAACCTCGAATTTGTAAATATCTAAAAAAAAATTAGATGCAGGGATATTGTGAACTGCTTGTAACTGCGCAAATGAGGCAAGGTTTCCATTAATATATAGGTCACCTGTACTACAGATGCCTCTCTGTTTCCAGGTGGAAAAAACAGTATCATTCAGGGCAGGCAAAAAGGAATGATTGTCACAGATCGGAGTGTCAATATAAGTTTTTTGGGCCTTAATGTGTAGTTGAATCTGCTTTCAAGTTCTTATAGTGCTGTTGACCATGAAGCTGTCACTAAAATATGACTTATTAACTTGTCTTAAATGTTGAGATTGACCCTGTATCCACCACTTGCTTTGGCAGCTTGTTCAGAGTGAAGGTCACCCTCATGTTCTCTTTAAACATTTCACTTTTCACCCTTAACCCATGACTTCTGGTTGTAGTCTCATCCAACCTCAGTGGAAAAAACCTGCTTGAATTTACCCTATCTATATCCCTCATAATTTTGTATGCCTCTATCAAATCTCCCCTCAATCTTCGACATTCTAGGGAATAAAGTCCTAACCTGGTCAACGGTTCCCTATAACTCAGGTTCTCAAGTCCTGGCAACATCCTTGTAAATTTCCTCTGCGCCCTTTCATTCTTAGTTACATCTTTCCTGTAGGTCGGTGACCAAAACCAGACACAATATTCCAAATTAGGCCTCACCAATGTCTTATACAACTTCAACATAATATCACAACTCCTGTACTCAGTACTTTGATCAATGAAGGCCAAAATGCCAAAAGCTTTCTTTATAGCTCTGTTTACTTGTGATGCCACTTACAACGAATTATGTACCTGTATTCCCAGATCCCTTCGTTCTACCCCACTCCTCTGTGCCCTCACTGTGTAGAACCTACCTTGAATGGTCCTCCCAAAGTGCAATACTTCACGCTTGCCTATGTTAAATTTCATCTGCAGTTTTCAGCCCATTTTTCCTGCTGGCCCAGATCCTGCTGCAAGCTTTGAGAGTCTTCTTCACTATTCACAACACCCCTCATCGTGGTGTCATCCACAAACTTGCTGATCCAGTTTACCACATTATCATTCAAATCGTTGATATAAATGACAAACAACAACAGACCCAGCACACCACTAGTCACAACCTCCAGTCAGTGAGGCCACCATCTACACTCACTTTCTGTCTTCTTCCATGAAGCCTCCATGTTTAATCCAATTTACTACCTTACCTTGAATGCCAAATGATTAAACCTTCTTAACCAGTATCCCATGCAGGGCCTTTTCAAAGGCCTTGCTTGTCTATGTAGATAATATCCATTGCCTTGTCTTCATCAACTTTCTTGGTAACTTCCTAGAAAAACTCTAAGAATGGTAGACACAACCTACCATGTATGAAGCCATGAAGACTATCCTTAATCAGTCCATTTCTATCCAAATATATATCAGGTCCCTAAGAATATCTTCCATTAACTTTCCCATTACCGATGTCAGGCTCACTGGCCAATAATTTTCTGCCTTACCTTTAGAGCCTTTCTTAAACAACAGAACAACATTAACAGATGTTGTGGATAGTGTGGAGGGCTGTCAGAGGTTACAGCGGGACATTGATAGGATGCAAAACTGGGCTGAGAAGTGGCAGATGGAGTTCAACCCAGATAAGTGTGAAGTGGTTCATTATGGTAGGTCAAATGCAGAATATAGTAATATTAGTAAGACTCTTGGCAGTGTGGAGGATCAGAGAGATCTTGGGGTCCGAGTTCATAGGACGCTCAAAGCAGCTATGCAGATTGACTCTGTGGTTAAGAAGGCAAACGGTGTATTGGCCTTCATTAATCATGGAATTGAATTTAGGAGCCGAGAGGTAATGTTGCAGCTATATAGGACCCTGTCCAGACCCCACTTGGAGTACTGTGCTCATTTCTGGTTGTCTCACTTTAGGAAGGATGTGGAAACCATAGAAAGGGTGCAGAGGAGATTTACAAGGATGTTGCCTGGATTGGGGAGCATGCCTTATGAGAATAGGTTGAGTGAACTCGGCCTTTTCTCCTTGGAGCAACGGAGGGTGAGCGGTGACCTGATAGAGGTGTATAAGATGATGAGGGGCATTGATCATGTGGATAGTCAGAGGCTTTTTTCCAGGGCTGAAATGGTTGCCACAAGAGGAAACAGGTTTAAGGTGCTGGGGAGTAGGTACAGAGGAGATGTCAGGGGTAAGCTTTTTTTACTCAGAGAGTGGTGAGTGCATGGAATGGGCTGCCGGCAATGGTGGTGGAGGCGGATACAATAGGGTCATTTAAGAGACGTTTGAATAAGTATATGGAGCTTAGAAAAATAGAGGGCTATGTGTAAGCCTAGTAATTTCTACGGTAGGGACATGTTCAGCACAACTTTGTGGACTGAAGGGCCTGTATTGAGCTGTAGCTTTTCTATGTTTGTAACTATTCTCCAATTTCAAGCCGTGGCTAAGGATATTTTAAATATCTCTACTAGGGCCCCTGCAATTTCTGCACTGGTCTCCCACAGGGTCTGAGGGAACTCATTGTCAGGCCCTGAGGATTTGTCCACCCCGATTTACCTAAGCAGCAGCACCTGCTCCTCCTGTATAGGGTCCATGAAGTTAATGCTGCTTTGCCTTACATTTCTAGACTTAGTTGTCCTTCTTCTGAGTAAATACAGGCACAAAAATCCATTTAAGGTCTTCCCCATTCCTTTCAGCTCCACGTGTAGGTTACCACCATGACCTTCCAGAGGACCAATTTTATCCCTTGCTATCTTTTTGCTCTTAATATATCTGTAGAAGCCCTTAGGTTTCTCCTTCACCTTGTCTGCTAGAGCATCCTCATGCCTTCTTTGGGCCAACAACACACACAAAATGCTGGTAGAACACAGCAGGCTAGGCAGCATCTATAGGGAGAAACGATGTCGACGTTTCGGGCCGAGACCCTTCATCAGGACTAACCGAAAGGAAAGATAGTAAGAGATTTGAAAGTAGAAGGGGGAGGGGGAAATGCGAAATGATAAGAGTAGACCGGAGGGGGTGGGATGAAGCTAAGAGCTGGAAAGGTCGTAGGTCCGCCAGAAAAAACAGGATCTCCCAGTGGCCACACATTTTAATTCCATGCCCCATTCCCATTCTGATATGTCTATCCATGGCCTTCTCTATTGTCAAAATGAATCCAAACTCAGGTCGGAGGAACAACACCTTATATACCGGCTGGGTAGCCTCCAACCTGATGGCATGAACATTGACTTCTCTAACTTCTGTTAATGCCCCTCCTCCACTTCTTACCCCATCCCTGACGTATTTAGTTGTTTGCCTGTTCTCCATCTCCCTCTGGTGCCTCCCCCCTCCTTTCTTTCTCCTGAGGCCTCCCGTCCCATGATCCTTTCCCTTCTCCAGCTCTGTATCACTTTCGCCGATCACCTTTCCAGCTCTTAGCTTCATCCCACCCCCTCCGGTCTACTCCTATCATTTCGCATTTCCCACTCCCCCCACTACTTTCAAATCTCTCACTATCTTTCCTTTCAGTTAGTCCTGACGAAGGGTCTCGGCCCAAAACGTCGACATCACTTCTCCCTATAGATGCTGCCTGGCCTGCTGTGTTCCACCAGCATTTTGTTTGTGTTGTTGTTTGAATTTCCAGCATCTGCAGATTTCCTCATGTTTCCTTCTTTTGGCCCTTCTCATTTCTTCACTGGTGTCCTCCTGCATTTCTTATACCCCTCAAGTTTCTCATTTGTTCCCACCTGCCTATTACAGCTCTACACCTCCTTCATTTTCTTAACCAGGGCCTCAACATCTCTCAAAAATTCAGCTTCCCTAAACCTGTTATCCTAGCCTTTTATTCTGCAGAAACATACAAACCCAGTACTCTCAAAATTGAAGGCCTGCCAGTTACCAAGTACACCTTTTGGCAGAAAACAACTTGTCCAAATTCACACTTGCCAGATCATTTCTGATACCATCAAAATTCACCCTTCCCTAATTTAGAATTTCAACCTGAAGTCCAGACCTATCCTTTTCCATAATTACCTTGAAACTGATAGTATTGTGATTATTAGATGCAAAGTGTTCCCCAGCACAAACTTCTGTCACCTGCCCTGTCTCATTCTATAAAAGTGATCTAGTATCACACTCTCTCTAGTTGGGACCTTTATATACCAATTAAGGAATCTTTTTGAACACATATGACAAACTCTTTCCCATCTGGCCCTTTTACAATATGGTAGAGCCAGTCAATATGTGGAAAGTTAAAATCACCTAACAATCTGACGTTACTTGCAAAAGTTTGCGAGCCTCTAAATCCTGCAGACTGTTGGGTGGTCTATAATATAGCCCTATTAACATGGTCGTACCTTTCTGATTCCTCAGTTCCACCCATAGAGCCTCACTGGGAAGATCGTGCCTCACAAGCCTGATTGAGTTTTTTGAAGAGGTAACAAAAGAAATTGATGAGGGTAGGGCAGTGGATGTGGTCTACATGGACTTTAGCAAAGCATTTGACAAGGTCCCTTATGAGAGACTCATCCAGAAAGTCATGAGGCATGGGATAAGTGGAACCTTGGTTGTTTGGATAAAAAATTGGCTTAAAGGAAGAAAGTAGAGGGTAGTTGCGGAAGGAAAGTATTCTGCCTGGAGGTTGGTGACTAGTGGAGTGCCACAAGGATCTGTCCTGGGACCCCTGCTCTTTGTGATTTTTATAAATGACCTGGATGTAGACGCGGAAGGATGGGTGAGTATGTTTGCAGATGACACAAAGATTGGAAGAGTAGTGGATGGAGCTGTAGGTTGTCGAAGGTTACAAGAGGATATAGACAGGCTACAGAGTTGGGCAGAAAAATGGCAGATGGAGTTCAATTCGGACAAGTGTGAGGTGATGCATTTTGGAAGGACAAACCAGAAGACTGAGTACAGGATTAATGGTCAGTTACTTAAGAGTGTGGATGAACAAAGGGACCTTGGGGTTCAAATCCATACATCCCTCAAGCTCGCTGCGTAGGTTGATAAGATAGTTAAGAAGGCCTATGGGATGCTAGGCTTCATTAACAGGAGGATTGAGTTCAAGAGTAGAGAGGTCATGTTGCAACTCTACAAATCTCTGGTGAGACCGCACTTAGAGTATTGTGTTCAATTCTGGTCACCTCATTATAGGAAGGATGTGGAAGCTATGGAGAGGGTGCGGAGGAGATTTACCAGGATGTTGCCTGGTTTGGAGAACAAGTCATATGAAGCAAGGTTAGCAGAGCTGGGACTTTTCTCTTTGGAGCGTAGAAGAATGAGGGGGGACTTGATAGAGGTCTACAAGATTAGGAGAGGCATAGATAGGGTGGATAGTCAGTACCTGTTTCTCAGGGCACCAATAGCAAACACCAGAGGGCATATGTACAAAATTAAGGGAGGGAAGTTCAGGGGAGACATCAGGGGTAAGTTTTTTTTACACAGAGGGTTGTGAGTGCCTGGAATGACTTGCCAGGGATGGTGGTGGAGGCTAAAACATTAGGGGTATTTAAGAACCTCTTGGACAGGCACATTGATGAAAGTAAAATGGAGGGTTATGGGGTAGTGTGGGTTTAGTACTTTTTTTAAAGATTATATATGGGTCGGCACAACATGGAGGGCTGAAGGGCTTGTACTGTGCTGTAGTGTTCTATGGTTCCATGGAAAGGAATGGAGGGTTATGGGCTGAGCGCAGGACGGTGGGACTAGATGAGAGTAAGCATTTGGCACGGACTAGAAGGGCCGAGATTGCCTGTTTCCGTGCTGAAATTGTTATATGTTATATGGATGAGTTCTGCAGTCTGTCCTGTCTGAGCACTGCCCTGACATTTTCTCTCCCATTCTGTCACGTATAAAACAATAGAATCGTGCAACATTGAGTTCTCCGTTCTGCCCTCCTGCAACCAAGTCTCACTAATGGCTATAATGATAATTTTGTGCATTGATCCATGCCGTAAGCTCCTCCACCTCTCCTACAATACTCCTTGCATTGAAATATATGCAGCACAGAATTGCAGTCCCACCAAGAACAACTTTTTAATTCATGTAGGCTTAACAACATCTTTCTCCACAACCACTGCCATTCTGGTTCCCATCCACTTTGCAACTCTAGTTTAAACCCTCCCCCACTCATCCCGTGTAGCACAAACAAACTTTACCTCTAGGAAACCTCATATACCTTTATATACAGTATATATGAAGTTTTTTCATTAAATTATGGATGTGGGTTATTGCCATGTGGTTGGAAAGTCATTTCAGATAATTATTCCTTGAAAACTGTATTCTAGGTATCAAAAACTAGCTTTTTTTCCAATTAAGTACCTCTCTCCACATGGCAGTAATTTCATATCCACATATATCAGGTTAATGAAAACAACCATATATATTTTTTGGACGTCCTCACAAAGTGGTCAATTTTCATGCAATAAGCTTTCCATTCAGTCACCGTCTACAGTCTTCATGGAGAATGTTTGTGTCAGTCCATTTCCAGGTATTGCTCTTATTCCATTAGATCAAACTGGATCCAGTCCAAGTTTGGCCTCAAGGAAACTTTGGAGAAATAGGTGATTTGTAGGTGTATGACACCCATAGTCATGTTTTCACACAAACTAACATATTTCCTACAGAAAGCATATTTATCAGTCCTCATAGTTTAACCAAGGGCCAGCACATAACCTCAGATACTTTAGTGCTTGATTTATAGTTAAGTATGTTTTTCGTAGGCCCTAAGCAGGAAGAATCTTGTATACTTAGACCTTCTCTCTCCACTAGCCTGTAAGACTCAATTTCTTTACTGTAAAATCACCCTCTTACATAGAAAGACATTAAACTGCTTCCAAGTCATACATTACTCCTTAGAAGAATGTCTCAGTTTCTCCACTGTCTCTGTTCAATCATGAACAGGGAATAAATATCTAAAACAGCTCTTCTTTTCAATTACATATTTTCCCATCAGCACATCCACTTCAACTCTAAAAGTCAGCATCCTCCTTGTTCTCAAAGACAACTTGAGAATAACATTGCCAGCAACAACTATGTCCCACAAGTTAAAACTAAAAGAATAAATCTTCACTCCAGCTATGCTTGATCACAATTGCTGAATAAAAGATCAGACCAAACAAATTCATTTCAGTTTATATACATTAAATCAAGACGAAAAAGAACCGGTACAAACATGAACTATTCATATACATATGAGGAGCACTTGATGTCATGTACTTGATGGAGCGTGCGAGGGAGTATCTCATTGAAACCTATTGAACATTGAAAGGCCTGGATATCGTTTCCAGTGGTAGGAAGGTCTAGGATCCAAGGGCAGAACCTTAGAATAAAGGGGTTTCTGTTTAGAACTGAGATGAGGAGGAGTTTCTTCAGTCAGAAGGTGGTAAATTTGTGGAATTCATTGCCAATGAGAACTGTAGAGGCTGAGCCACTGGGTAGTTTTAAGGCAGAGATTGATTGTTTTGTTGATTGATAAGGGGTTTATGATTATGGATTTAAGACAGCAGAAGACTGAAAAAAAATCAGCCATGGTTGAATGGCGGAGCAGACTTGTTGGATGGCCTATTTCTTCTCCTGTATCTTGTGGTCTTATGATCTTATTCCCAGATGTTGTCTGGTCCATCCTGTTGGTCCAATTATTACTGAAGCATGGCTGATGGAAAGCTGCTCCTTGCAATGAAGATTGTTTGAACAACGCTAGGACTCCATCATTAGATCACACGATCTGACCATCAGTGGCCAGGTCAGCTCGCTATCAAGCAATAACAAAGTTGTTGCCTGTAAGGTGTTAGTATCTCATTCAATTAAATTATTCCTTGAATCTACAATTGGCAGTGGTGACATCAAACTACCTAATAATTTGTCACATGCTTATTAATGGTGAGGCAAAGGAAAATGGTGATACATAGAGGCTGCTATAGAGGTAAGATTTCTAAGCATTGTAGGTATTAGTGTGGGAGATATCCTCATAATGGAGGCATAAGAGGTTGCAAATTCTAGAATCTGGAGCAAAAACAAACTGCTAGAGAATTCATTCAGTTAGATGCAATTAACCCTTCCAGCATTTTTCAACAGCCTAATAATATTGGGACCAATGAAATGCTGGATAGTGTATAATACATTAGGATACTACTGCCAAATGATCCTGTAATACTAAAAAGATGCTTATATCCTCATTGTATATATTCAACCATGCAAAATAATTAGCTGCCATCCCATAGAAACTAAAGATAGCTCAAAAGCCCACTATTGACAAAGTAAACAAAGTTGTCTGAAATCTTCTTGCATCCAGACTCTAATGTCTGCATTGCCAAAAATGATGGTGTGAAGACTTTTCCCTTACCCCTGATATACTGGATGGCCAAATGAGAAACACAAATTTAATTTCTATATTTTTATGAAGATGTTGAGGATATTGTACCCAGTAACCACTAGTCTCTTTGAAAAGCTCAGTCTCTTTCTCTTGCCAATGTTAATTACAACAGGGAGAAATCCATGCTCCAGAATCAAAAAAGGTTAAAGAAAATATCCAACCATTCAAAATAATTCTTGCACACAAGTGAAAAGTCCTTCTAAAATCAGACAATTGGAGAATTAGAGAATATACATGCACAGGGCAGCATTGAGTGAGCTACCCTGGCTATTCCATTACTATCCTTTCAATGGAACACTTCAAATGTTACCTTTTTATGTATCCACTTACTTTGTGAAAGATACTAATAAGTCAACACCTCTTCTGAAGTGCATTCCAGTTTAGTCCATCTTTATTTAGTTATTTATTGAAATACAGTGTGGAATAGGCCCCTTCTGGCCCTTCGAGCCACGCCACACAGCAAACCACTGATTTAACACTAGCTTAATCATGGAACAGTTTACAATGACCAATTAACCTACCAACCAGTACATCTTTGGATTGTGAGAGGAAACCAGAGTACTCGGAGGAAACCCACACAGTCCTGACATACAAACTCCTTACAGGCAGCGACAGGAATTGTACCTGGATCACCTGTACCATAAAGAGTTGTGGCTAACCACTATGTTACCATGCCATACATATGTTCAGAAGGATCTGTCTAGATGGCATATGATCAAATGCTTTTTACTTTTTACATGGGGTAACAATAAACCAATTAATTACCAACCAAGCGCATAGAGGTCCCAAAGTTGATCATTCACCTGATATCCATGTATCTTTGGGGTGAGAATGAGTGTGCTGTTCAAAGGTAGAGATAATCTTTTCAGTTTGTATGCAGAAAAAAACTATGCTATTTCAAATGTTATTGTACGTGTCAAACCAGATAGTTTTGTGAATTAATTCACAATGAATCCTCATCTAATTAACATAATTGGCATGCCTGTATCACATATTTTGATAAATAAACAAGATAGCACATCAATATGAAAATTCTGCTCTAATGTTGTTTAAAACTTACTTGAATTTTAATGACTGTCAAAGTGCCAAATTTTGTGTGGTGCCAAAATAGTACCAAATTAGTTCTTTATAAGTACTTTAATAAATTGATAATTGCTTGTTTTAATAGCCACTTATAAGTCTCTATTTTACAGGCACAAAATAATTCTTGATTGATATACTTTTCTATGGGTTCATGGTGCCAGATTTTCACATTAACGTATTTGAAATTAATGCCAACTGGTGTATTAAAGTGAAGAAGTACATCGTTTAGGGATTTCATTCTCTTTAATCGTGCTGCAGTAGACTCTTTACCTTCAATTACTAAAAGCAATCAGAGATATTAATAAAGAAAATTAATCTCTTCTTTTAATGTAGTTGGACCGTCCTGAAGCACATACAACAAAACTTGAAATTAATTGCTATATTGTTGAGGAAAGTGTGATGACATAGAAAACGATGATACCTCTTATTTAAGTTATAGTTTTTTTTATTAATTCTGATTCATTTAGTTTTTTATGGAAGGTATAAAACATTAACTAAAAGTAACTGAAGATTGGATGGAGTTGCTAGAATAGACAATGTAGTTATAAATAGCAAACTTCAGGAAATAATAAACACACAAAAGTCTGCAAATGCTGGAAATCCAGGGCAACAGGCACAAAATGCTGGAGGAACTCAGCAGGTCAGGCAGCATCTATGGAAATGAATAGATAGTTAACGTTTCATCTGAGACTCTTCATCAGGTCTTCTCCAGTCCCGAAGAAGGGTCTCAGCCTGAAATGGTGCCTGATCTGCTGAGTTCTTCCAGCATTTTGTGTGAAACCAAGACTGCATGACTTCTAATTTTATTCAGGTTGAGCTTATGTTTACAAGCCCTTTAGTCCTGCCATGAGAGAGAATATCCTGGTAATGGGAGGTTAATATCGATAAGGTTCCTGAGAAAAGATGATGGAAACAAAAGCCAGTGTGATTGCTTCATTCCTAAGTGGTCATTCTAAATTATTACCGGAACTCAGCAGGCCAGGTAGCATCTATGGAAAAAACCACAGTCAGTGTTTTGGCCAAAAGCACAAAAGGGTTTCAGCTCGAAAAGCTGACTTTTTACTCTTTTCCATAGGTTCAGCAAGCATCTCAGATTTCCAGCATCTGCAGATTTTCTCTTGTTTGTCCTTTGACCTCATTGTCCTTTTTTGGTTTCTTTGTTGTATATAACTGGTAAAATAAAAATAAAAAAGATGCTGGGGAGACTCCAAAAGTAAGGCCAATTCTATAAAGAGGCAACAGAGTTACCATTTCAGGTTGTTGATCTTTCCTCAGAGTTGGAAAGGTGAGAGAGGGAGATATGGAGAGTCTGTGGTAGGTGGAGACCCTTTATTAAAGGCTGTCAACTCTCCACTAACATTTGTATTTGGTGCAAAAATGTACCAAAAGTCATAGCACAATTCCTAAAGGTAGACATATACTGATAACACCCACACTACCTACAATTTGGACAAAATTACTACTTTAAAAAAATCCATCTCACTAGTTACCATCTCAGAGGTGACGGAGAGTTGGAGCAAAGGGTTTCTTCAGTGTGTATTCCTGTTCTTCCCATCTCTTCATTCAAACAAGTTACGGTACTTATTTTCCATGTCCTTCCCTCCATTGACCACACCTACATGGAGCACTGTCACAGGAAAGCAGCATCCATCGTCGGGGAACCTCACCACCCAGATCATGCTCCCTTCTCACTGCTGCCATTAGCAGGAGGCTCAGGAACAGCCTCAACCATCGGGCTTTTGAACCAGTGGGTATAACGACATTCGACTTCACTTGCCCCACAACCACTTTCAAGGACTCCTCAGCTCATGTTCTTGATATTTATTGCTTGTATATATTTTTTCTCTTTTGTTTTTGCACCATTTGTCTTTTGCATTTTGGTTGTTTGTCTACTCTGTTGGGTGTGGTCTTTCACTGATTCTTAGATTTACAGAAAGAGTATGAATCTCAAGAATGTATATGGTGACATATACTGTATGTACTTTGACAATAAATTTACTTTGAACTTTGATTGAAATAATTAGAAAATCCTTACATCAGATCTCTCTGAATCTGAGTCAGTGAAATTAATCATACCAAAGTGCATCAGTCAAATGGAAACAAGTTGTGAGGCTATCAAACAGTCATTTCAAATAGGGCTAACAAATGAATGAAAACATTGGGTTCTCCTGCAAATGCAAATTTGCATTTACTTCCTGACTTTTATATTGGGATGCTAATAAACCGAGAAGCTATTGTTAAATGGGCACTGAACATAGAAATTCCAGGCTATTAACAGAAATTATTGGTATAATAGTTTGAAAAATCCTGCTCTGAATTTATGTCATGCATGGAAAATATTTTTTTTACCTGACCTACAACTAGACTGTTGTTACTATATTTCTGGCCTTAACTACTTAATAGTAGCTCATAATTACAGAATTAGCCCTTAAAGGCTGTGAAATTATTATAAATTGTGTTAATCATTAATGCAGAACACATGCCTAAGGCCCGTCATAACCTTTTTGAAACTGTTTTATTAAGAAACAATTAGCAGTTCCTTACCCAATTATGTTATATTTTAATTTGGCCAAAATGCACCTGAATCAGTTTATACACTGTATTAGAAAGATTTATAGAGGTGCTACCATGGCAAATAAGTGTGCAGTTCTCTGCTGTGACTTGAGTTTTGATAAATCTTTTATCATATAATTTGAATAAAAACACTTTTGATCTGTGTATGATGAATTCCAGAAATAAAATTACAGGACTGCCCACTGACACCATCAATCTAGTATATATTCCAAGGGAAAGTTGTGATAGGAGTACAGCATGATAAATCTCTTCTGAACATGATGCTTAAGGTTAAAGTAACAGAGGAAAGACCACTTAGTTCATCAAGGCTGACCCACACCTTGAGGAGATCAGTAACAGGGAGTAGGTGCTCCTTTCTTATACACCAGTACTCAATTAAAATCTTAGAACATTTTGAGAGGGGTGAACACAGGGGACACCTGCAGTATCTGCCATTTGTTCTTTCTGGTGACCACCCATCAACTTACTGCCTGTACTTATGGTGTAACAACTTCATTGTATTTATTACACATTGTGTCAAAAAACATGCACGAAATAGCTGTTATACATGACTGCACACTATTAAACAGAAGTTAATGTGCTCAATTACTTATATCTTCTTGAATGTCTTAGCTTTTGCTGATTGGGTGATCAATTTCCTCGAGTTGCACAAGTCCGTAAATTGGACACGTTCTGACATTCATCATTTGAATTTAATATTAGGTATTTTCTGGTCTCTGCACACATTGTGTTGATCATAAAAATCATCTTCAGTTATTCCCCAACCCCTGTCCAGAGATGTCTGCCTTTGGGAAACCACATGAAATAAAATCATCTTCTGGATTGCAATCCACAAGGGATTGCTGATTCTGAGTGCTAGAGAAACAATCTGCAGGTGTAACTCTGCAGGTTGAGCTATATCTATTGGGGGGGAAATAGCCAAATATTTGGGCTAAAGCCCTGATTCAAGAATAATAAAATCTTTGTGCAAAATTCACTTTGCCTTTTTCCCTTTTTTGTGGAAGAACATTTATATAATTATAATACATTGATTTCTGTGTTTTAAAACATATTAAAACAGTTATTTAAATATGCTCTGATTTATCGATTGAATTGCTATTACCATACAGAATAGTGTTTGTCTCACAGATCTGGTGTTAATAATATGAGATATCCATGTATATTTATCACCAAAATGTTCCTATTACCTTCTTCATGGAAATATTGAATAGAGCTGATAGATCATAAAATGCATAGAGTTAATGAAGAGCTCTAGAGTTTGCATAATAAGTGTTAGGGCACATTCTGGAGTTTGAGTACATAGCAAATACTAATTTCAACAACAACCAGTCTTCAACCTGAACATGGATTGTAGATTGAGTTTAAAATGCACCCAGAACTATGGTGTTCTTGGAGCTATAGACTGGGATCAAATACAAACAGGGAAACACTCCATTTGACCTATGATGACTGCATAAACATGAATCAGCCAAAGGTTAGTGGGGATTAACAATCATTTTGGGTGTCTATAGTGTTGGTGTGAAGATAGAGCGGCTGGAAAACTATATGTAATTTAAAGGAAGCATTGAAGATACATTGTGATTATAGAATTGATCTGCTGTTACCTTTGACCTTTAGCATATAACAATATCATGTAATATTGGGTCAGGCAGGCTTCTTCTTCCAAGAGTGTCTCCAGTAAGGTTCCTGCTTGTTTGGTCGAATAGAAACTTCTTTATCCACCAGCTTCAGTGGCTCTCCGCTGGCTTCGTTCACAGTCACAACAATAAGAATAGAAGTTGAAAAATTAAGAGTTGTTGTTTCAAAGCTTTTCTGCCATTTATTTTAAATTAGGCTTGTCTCCTATCTGGCCGTGAAAAGACACCATGGTGACAGAATGCCAGGGATCTGAGTTCAGTCCTGATCTTGGTGCTGTCTGTGTGGAGTTTAAATGTTTTCTCTGTGGATGCATAGGTTTCCTCTAAGAATACCAACTTCCTCCCGCACTGAAGAAGTCTTCAGTGTCCTGCCTAAATGACTACCTAAATGTTGCACTTACATCCATCATCATGAAGTGTTTTGAGAGGCTCGTCATGAGGCATATCATGACCCTGCTGCACCCCTCACTGGACCCCCTGCAGTTTGCGTACCGTCCCAACTGCTCAACAGATGACGCCATTGCCATCACCTTCCACCTGGCTCTAATCCACCTGGACAAAAAAGACACATACGTTCGGATGCTGTTCATAGACTTCAGTTCAGCATTCAACACAATAATTCCTCAGAAACTGATTGGAAAGCTGAACCTACTGGGCCTGAACACCTCCCTCTGCAACTGGATCCTAGACTTCCTGACTGGGAGACCTCAGTCAGTCCGGATTGGGAGCAGCATCTCCCACACCATCACACTGAGCACGGGGGTCCCACAGGGCTGTGTGGTCAGTCCACTGCTGTTCACTCTGCTGACCCATGACTGTGCTGCAACACACAGCTTGAAACACATCATCAAGTTCGCCGATGACACAACCGTGGTGGGTCTCATCAGCCAGAACGATGAGTCAGCTTACAGTGAGGAGGTGCAGTGGCTAATGGACTAGTGCAGAGCCAACAACCTGTCTCTTAATGTGAACAAAACAAAAGAGATGGTTGTTGACTTCAGGAGGGCACGAAGCGACCACTCCCCGCTGAACATCGACGGCTCCTCGGTAGAGATCATTAAGAGCACCGGATTTCTTGGTGTTCACCTGGCGGAGAATCTCACCTGGTCCCTCAACACCAGCTCCATAGCAAAGAAAGCCCAGCAGCATCTCTACTTTCTGTGAAGGCTGAGGAAAGTCCACTTCCCACCCCCCATCCTCATCACATTCTACAGGGGTTGTATTGAGAGCATCCTGAGCAGCTGCATCACTGCCTCGTTCGGAAATTGCACCATCTCGGATCGCAAGACCCTGCAGCGGATAGTGAGGTCAGCTGAGAAGATTATCAGGGTCTTTCTTCCTGCCATCACGGACATTTACACTACACGCTGCATCCGCAAAGGAAACAGCATTATGAAGGTCCCCATGCACCCCTCATACAAACTCTTCTCCCTTCTGCCATCTGAGAAAAGGCTCCGAAGCATTCGGGCTCTCACGACCAGACTATGTAACAGTTTCCTCCCCCAAGCTATCATACTCCTCAATACCCGAAGCCTGGACTGACACCTTGGCCCTATTGTCCTGTTTATTATTTATTGTAATGCCTACACTGTTTTTGTGCACTTTATGCAGTCCTGTGCAGGTCTGTAGTCTAGGGTAGCTTTCTCTGTGTTGTTTTTTACGTAGTTCAGTCTAGTTTTTGTACTGTGTCATGTAACACCATGGTCCTGAAAAACATTCTCATTTTTACTATATACTGTACCAGCAGTTATGGTCGAAATGACAATAAAAGTGGTTTGACTTGACTTGACTTGACATCCAAAAGGCGTGCTAGTTGGTTGGTTACTTGGCAGCTACAACTTGCCTTGAATATTGGTGAATGGTTGAATTATCAGATGGAGTTGAACATGGGAGAAGGAATAGATTCCAGTGAAATAACTGGGGCAATAAGGTTGTTCTGTTAGCCAGCATAAACTTGATGGCTGAGTAGTCTCCTATGTCATTATAGAATAAACACAAGAGAAAACTAAATTAATAATTCTCACACTATTCCTGAAACCTATTCTATGCAGAAATGAATGCCTTGAGTGTACTCACTAACTAATAATACACAGCCTTCTGTCTTATAGAATCAGTAGGATGACTAATGAAGATGTTAGTCTCAAACAGCTAATTCCCCTGGTTCTAGACTCTCAAGTGGATGGAAGTGGCCTTCCACAGTTACCCTGTCAGAGATATAGGGTCATCAGGCTCTTTGTCCTACGTACCCAAGCTGAACATAAATTACCTATTCATTTTTTAATCCCTTTCAACTAAATTCAAGGGTTCTGCTAGATACTTCCACTTAGATAATGTGAGAGTTCTCCCCACCACCCACTCAGGCAGCAAGGTGAAACAGATTCTAAATACCCTCTGGGTGAAGAAGCTCAAAACAATAGGAAATTCTTTATCAAAGTGTGCATATGTCACCCTATACTCGTCTGGACTGGTGTTGGCGGCTGAGATGTCGAAGGGGCCGGCTGGGATGGTGGAAAGGGAGCCAGCTGAGGTGATGAAGGAGCTGGTTGGGCTATCAGAGGAGCCTGCCTATGTGTCGAAGGAGCCAGTTTGGGTTCGGAGGAGCTGATCAGGCTGCTGACCGTGTTGCTCCACTACTCAGAAGCATGAAAGTCGGCGTAGTATAACCTTGGAAGATTGTCTTGGACATTTCACTTGCATTCACAAGATTCTGTTGGACAGTGATAATATAAGTTGTACAGGTCTGTTACCCTTGTCTGTGATGCACCATCAATAACTCTCAGAGACGTGAGGCGAGATACAGGCTTTTATTGGCTGGAAGAAAAAACAAGCAGCAATTGACCACCACACTACATCCTGGAGACTGAGGCCGGGGCTGTGTCTCCAATCGCCTTTATACAGGGGTCCGTGGGAGGAGCCATGGTCAGTGGGAGGAGCCACAGGAGCAGTCAGCGGGGGGGCGTGTCCAGACAGGTAAATGTAGTTCACCACATTCACCCCCCCTTTGTTTTAAAAGAGAGTCCCCATGGGGCGAAGTTTCTTACAAGTATATTTACAGGTAAAGTCTATCAGGTGGTCGAATCTGTCGCTGCGATCTACGTAGCACCGGTGGTGATTGCACCGGAGACGGTGGTTGTGCTGGTTCCGGCCTAACTGGAGGTGTCAGCCCACTAGGCGTCAGTGATCCCTCATGCGTGTGCGAGGCGCCTGGTATATGCGCGTGCGAGACGCCCAGTATAGGAGTGTCGTGAGGAGTCTGTGTAGGGCTCGGTGTGTGCAGTGTCACCTCGGGTACAGGGTTCATAGTTACCGTGGAGTGTTCGGGGTAGTGGTCTACTACTCCTGCGGGCGCCAGGTCGCGGACGGAGACCGTGTCCTCCCGCCCATCAGGTAAGACCACGTAGGCATACTGGGGGTTCGCATGTAGAAGGTGAACCCTCTCGACCAGCGGGGAGTATTTATTGCTCCTCGCACGTTTCCGGAGCAGCACTGGCCCTGGGGACGTCAGCCAAACTGGTAGGGTGGTCCCAGTGGCAGACTTCCTGGGAAAAGAGAATAGGCGCTTGTGAGGGGTGGCATTGGTGGACGTACATAACAGGGAGCGGATAGAGTGGAGTCCCTCGGGGAGGACCTCCTGCCATCGAGAGACCGGCAACCCTTTTGACAAGGGCTAAAAGTGTGGCCTTCCACACTGTGGCATTCTCCCTCTCCACCTGTCCATTTCCCCAGGGATTATAGCTCGTGGTCCTACTAATAGCAATACCCCTAGCCGGCAGGTACTGGCGCAGCTCGTCACTCATAAAGGAGAACCCTCTATCACTATGGATATAGCAGGGATATCCAAACAGAGTGAAGAGCTGGCGCAGGACTTTTATGACGGACGTGGCAGTGGTGTCGGGGCAGGGGATGGCAAAGGGGAACCGCGAGTACTCTTTGATAATGTTGAGAAAGTAGACATTGCGGTCGGTGGAGGGAAGGGGGCCCTTAAAGTCAACACTCAGTCGCTCAAAGGGGTGGGTGGCCTTGATAAGTTGCGCCTTTTCAGGACGGTAGAAGTGCGGTTTGCATTCAGCGCAGACTTGGCAGTCCCTGGTCATCGTCCTGATGTCCTCAAGGGAGTACGGCAGGTTCTGGGCTTTCACGAAATGGTAAAATCGGGTGACCCCCGGGTGGCAAAGATCTGCATGGAGGGCGTATAGCAGGTCGAGCTGTGCGCTGGCACATGTTCCCCGGGATAGGGCATCAGGGGGCTCATTGAGCCTTCCAGGCCGGTACAGGATATCATAGTTGTAGGTGGAGAGTTCCATTCTCCACCACAAAATTTTATCATTTTTGATTTTACCCCGCTGTTGGTTGCTGAACATGAACACAACTGAGCGCTGGTCGGTCAGCAAGGTGAACCTTTTGCCGGCGAGATAGTGCCTCCAGTGCCTAATAGCTTCCACTATGGCCTGGGCTTCTTTCTCCACCGTGGAGTGCTGAATTTCAGAGCCTTGAAGGGTACGAGAAAAGAATGCTACTGGCCTGCCTGCCTGATTGAGGGTAGCAGCCAGCGCAAAATCGGAGGCGTCACTCTCTACTTGGAAGGGAATGGTCTCGTCCACCGCATGCATCGTTGCTTTGGCAATGTCCCCTTTAATGCGGCTGAAGGCTGCGCGGGCCTCGGCAGAGAGGGGAAATGTGGTAGACTTGACCAGGGGGCGGGCCTTGTCTGCGTAATGGGGGACCCACTGGGCGTAATAGGAAAAGAAGCCCAGGCACCGTCTGAGGGCTCTGAGGGTGGTGGGAAGAGGGAGTTCTAACAGGGGGCGCATACGGTCGGGATCAGGGTCAATGACCCTGTTCTCCACGACATACCCAAGGATAGCAAGTCGGGTGGTTCCGAACACACACTTGTCCCTGTTATAGGTAAGGTTCAGGGCTTTGGACACTTGGAAAAATCGTTGGAGGTTGCTGTTGTGATCCGACCAGTTGTGACCACAGATGGTGATACTATCCAGATAGGGAAATGTGGCCTTCAGTTGGCACTGGTCCACCATCTGGTCCATTTCCCTCTGGAAGACAGAGACACCATTCGTGACACCGAAGGGGACGCGCAGGAGGTGATAGAGCCTGCTGCCCGCCTCGAAGGCGGTGTAGGGTCGGTCCTCTGGGCGGATGGGGAGCTGGTGATAAGCGGATTTCAGATCTATGGTTGAGTACACCTTGTACTGAGCTATCTGGTTGACCATATCCGCGATGCGGGGTAGGGGGTACGCTTCAAGCTGCGTGAACCTATTGATGGTCTGGCTATAGTCCACGACCATCCTGTTTTTCTGCCCGGTCTGAACAACAACCACCTGGGCCCTCCAAGGACTTGTGCTTGGCTCAATGATCCCCTCCCTGAGCAGCCGCTGCACCTCTGACTGAATGAAGGCCCTGTCCCCCGCGCTGTACCTCCTGCTTTTAGTTGCCACAGGTTTACAGTCGGGGGTCAGGTTGGCGAACAGCGGTGGGGGTGGGATCTTGAGGGTGGAGAGGCTGCAAGTGGTGTCAGTAGTGCAGCTGTCGGCATGGTGCTGGGTGGGATGTGTGGGTCGGTGTGTGTGTGTGGTCAGTAGCGGGGTATATGACGAAGTCCCACAAAACTGAGGATTCCTGACAGTGAGTGGTGGGAGGGGCCCGTCATATGCCATAGTCACACTTTCGAGGTGGCTCTGGAAGTCCAGCCCCAATAGCACAGGCGCGCACAGTTGAGGCATGACCAGTAGCGCAAAGTCCCGATATTCTGTGCCCTGCACCACCAATGTCGCTACACAACTCCCCCCGGATGTCTGTGGAATGCGACCCAGAAGCCATGGTGACCCTCTGGCTTACCGGCCGTGTCACGAGTCCACAGCTTTGCACCGTGTCCGGGTCAATAAAACTCTTAGTGCTGCCCGTGTCAAACAGGCAGCTAGTCCTGTGCCCCTCCACCAGGATGTCCATCATTGACCTTGCAAGCTGGTGTGGGGTGCTTTGGTCGGGGGTTACAGAGGCCAGAGTTGAACTGCCGTCTTGGTGCCCGGTAAGCACCGGTGGGTCGGGGCGGGGCGAGGTGGCGCCGACAAAGATGGCTGCCCCCATGCCTCGCACGAGGTGGGTAGGCAAGATGGCGCCGACAAAGATGGCGGCCCCCATGCCTCACACGCAGCGCTGCTCGACCCCGCTCGTGGTTCAGACTTACAGACCTTGGCGAAATGGCCCTTCTTCCCGCAGCTGGAGCAGGTCACTTCTCGGGCCGGGCAGTGTTTTCGGGGGTGCTTTTCGACTCTGCAGAAGTAACACTGCACGGACTTGCGACTGGCAGCAGCTGTGGTCGGTTTCGGGGAGTTCGTGGACTCGCGACTGGCAGCAGCGGTGATGAATTCGCTCGCGGGCGGCGGGGTCTGCAGTGTCCATGGAACCGGTGGGGGATCGCGCAGCTGGACAGCATCAGCATTGTGCAGAGCAGCCTCCAGCGTGTCGGCCAGCTCGATCGCCGAGCGTAAGGTAAGATCGGCACTTTCCAGCAGCCGCTGGTGCACGTACACTGACCTGATCCCCGTAACAAAGGCGTCTCGTACCAGGAGCTCCGCATGCTGTTCCGCCGTCAGTCCCTTGCAGTCGCAAGTTCGCACGAGTGTCTGTAGGGCTCGGAGAAACTCGGCGCTCGACTCGTTGGTTCGCTGTCACCACGTCACTAAGCGATGTCTTGCATAGACGGTGTTCACCGGCCGCAGGTACTGTCTTTTGAGGGCATCCAGTGCCCCTTGGTAGGTCGGCAGGTCCCTGATAAGGGAGAATACTTTCAGACTTACTCTAGATAGTAGTATTTTGTACATTGTGGTAGGCTCAGTCACTGGAATCTCCTCCAAGTATGATTGGAAGCATGCAAGCCAGAGTTCAAAGGCAAGAGCTGCTTCGGAGTCTTGAGGATCAAGGTCTAATTTTTCCAGACGTAAAATGCTTTCCATGTTTTAAAACTTCCAGCCAATAAAATTGATGCACCATCAATAACTCTTGGAGACATGAGGCGAAATATTTATTGGCTGGAAGAAAGAACAAGCAGCAATTGACCACCACACTGCATCCTGGAGACTGAGGCCGGGGCGGTGTCTTCAATCGCCTTTATACCGGGGTCTGTGGGAGAAGCCACGGTCAGTGGGAGGAGCCACAGGAGCAGTCAGCAGGGGGGACATGTCCAGACAGGTATATGTAGTTCACCACAGTCTGGTGGAGGGACAGACGACATGGGAACTGTGTAGCCTTGGTTGCAGTGAGAACTAGGCTTCAAGCCTCGGTCATGCCTGCTGCTGCAGACCAGGTGAGAGACACGGAAGCATTTAACGCATGGCGTTCAAGCACAGCTGGGACCCGGCCTCTCCTGTCACTGCTGCCCTCCATGCTTGAACAGTGCAATGCCAGGTGGATTGTGTGCATCTTCACACTGCCGGGAGACTGTACCGTCGACTGCTGGACATTGTCGCTTAGGGTTATGGACCATATATATCAATAGGTACATTTAATGTCAGAGAAAATGTATACAATATACATCATGAAATTCTTTTTCTTCGCAAACATCCACAAAAACAGAGGAGCGTTCTAAAGAATGAATGACAGTTCAATGTTAGAACCCTAAAGCCTTAACCCAATTCCCCCCCACCCACACACAAATAGAAGCAAGGCAAAGACACCCCCCCCAAATTCCTCACCAGAAAAAAAGTATAGGCACCCTCCACCGAGCACTCAAGTGTGCAGCAAAGCATCAATAAAGACGCAGACTTGCAGTACCCCAAAGACTACTCGTTCACCCAGTAATTTGACATACCACGGGCTCGCTCTCTCTCCCTAATAAGGGAAAAAGAGGTGTCCCCGTTTCACAGTGAGAGGGGAGAGACAAAAAAAAACAACTCACTGATTTATGATGTTAGAAATCTGTTGCATCATATTTTTGAGCTCTGTGCCCAGGTCTCTGGACACACAGCCCACGGCAGCTAACCCACTGCTCCCATGTTCCATGTTCTTCCATGTTCCGTGTTCTCCCACAACACCTCAGTCAGGGGCACCGGCCTTGAATCAACCCATCTCCAGAGCCACGAAAATCTGGCAACCTGAGGTACGCTAGTCTTCCAGGCTGCATCCTTGGAATATGAAAAAGCGGCCAGTCATGAGACCCCGAGAGCGGGTCCCGTTCCTGCAAAGAACCCAAGTCAGAGTATAACTCCAGGTCAGGGGCTTCAAAAGAACCTTGAAAAGGTAAAAAAAAAAAAGAGATATCAGAGATAGAAATAAAGTTGCTTCCGAAAATGCAAGCAAAGAAGTCGCTGTTTAGCGCCATCGTCACTTCACTCCACCCCTTGAGTGAATATGCTTATTTGCACATTATTTTAAATTATGTTACTCGCTATGTTTGAATATTTTGTACCTTGGCCCTAGATGAACACTGCCTCATTCAGCTGTATCTATGTATGGTTTGAATGATAATTAAATTTGTTTTGATCTATAACCTTGAGATTCATTTTCATGTGGGCCCTCAGAGTAAAACACAGAAATGCAATAGAATCAGTGAAAAACTACACAGAAAGATGAGCAAACAATCAATGTGCAGTAGACAACAAACTGTACAAATAATTATTAATAATAATAATAATAATCCCAGAAACTGAAGGGTTCCTTGTGTCAATACAGGACAAAGTGGTTAAAACAAAAACATCAAAATACATAATAATAAATGACCAACAAACTCAAAACAATAAATGTAGAAACTACCAAGAGAAACCAGAAACAATCCAACACATTACAAGAGATCCTGCAGCAGTTTAACTCAATCTGATTACTCACATAGGCACAATCATCATTCACCAAAATCCTGCTTTAAAATACAAGCTCACAAGGGAGATCACACCTCACTATAAACACAAGCCTGATCCAGCTTTAGAGTCAGAGTCTCACAAGTTACATTATGACTGAGCTGTTATTACAGATAGGGCAATCTATTAAAACTGTTTGGATATAATAGTACAGGATAAACACACAAGAACAAGTTACTTAATAGATATAGCTATCCAAATACACATAACTTACAGAAATAAATAAATGAAAAACACCAGAAATATGCAGAATTAAAAGAGGAAATAGAAAGACTTTAGAACATGTACAGAGTATACATTGTCCTAATAGTAATATCTGCAATTGGTGTCTACCCAAAGGTACTATATGATAGCATTAAATTAGGGCTACACAACAGTATCCATGTAACAACTAGAATAGTCCAATAGTTCCTAGCAATTGAGAAATGTGTGTGCTTTTCCCTGCCCATACCTCAGGTTTTACCAGCTTGAGCTGAGAAAAAAATAAGGGATAATAATAGTAATAATAATAATCCCCATAAACATGTTAAAACAAACAAAACATGAAGTTGCACAAGAGCTAGAAAGACCACCACAATGAAGAAAATAATGAAGATGCCATTCTCTGAAACTCTATTGAAAATGAAATTACTTCAATAACTGTGCCACAACCTGACCAAAATAGCAGTATCACAAATGTAGAGCCTCCACAGAATGCTGATAATGAAGCTGAGCTCACAATCAAAATTATCCTAATATTTAACTCCACACTAACAGAATGAATGACCATGCTGACTTTGTACTACCTTGTCCTGTGTCACTATGTACTCCATAACCTCATCCTTAACAATTGACTCCAACATCTTCCCAACCACTGGGGTCAGGCTAACTCGTCTATAATTTCATCGTTGCTGCCTTCCTCCTTTCTTAAAGAGTGGAGTGATATTTGCAATTTTCCAGTCCTCTGGCATCATGTCAGAGTCCAATGATTTTTGAAAGATCATTAGTAATGCCTCCACAATCTCTACTGCTACCTCTTTCAGAACCCTAGTGTGCAATTCATCTGGTCCGGGTGACTTATGTATCCTTAGGTCTTTCAGATTTTTGAGCACCTTCTCTCTTGTAATAATAACTGCACCCTTCCTTCAAACACTACAACATCAGGCATACTGTTATTGTCTTCCACAGTGAAGACTGATGCAAAATACTCATTTAGTTCATCTGCCATCTCCTTGTCCCCCATTATTATCTCTCCTGCCTCATTTTCTAGTGGTCCTATATATTACTTTTATTTTCTTACATACTTAAGAAAGCTTTTACTATCCACTATGATATTGTTTGCTAGCTCACTTTCAAATTTCATATTTTCCCTCCTAATGATTCGATTAGTTGTTTTCTGTAGGTTTTTGAAAGCTTCCCAATTCTCTATCTTCCTGCTAAGTTTTGCTTCGTTGCATGGTTTTACATTAGTTTTGACTTCCTTTGTCAGCCTTGTTGTACTATTTTTCCATTTGAGTATTTCTTCATTTTTGGAGTACATTTATCTTTCACCTTCCTCATTTTCCCCAGAAATGCATGCCATGGCAGCTCTGCTGACATCCCTGCCAGCAGCTCCTTCCAATTTTCTTTGGCCAAGTCCTCTCTCACACCACTGTAATTTCCTTTACTCCACTGAAATAGTGCTATGTCAGACTTTACTTTAGCCCCATCAAATTTCAAATTGAACGCATTCATATTGTGATCAGTCTCCTAGGAATTCTTTTACCTTAAGCTCCCTAATCACCTCTGGTTCATTACATACACCCAATCCAGTATAACTGATCCCCTTGTAGGCTCAACAACAAACTGTTCTAAAAAGCCATCTTGTGGGCATTCAACAAACTCACTCTCATGAGATCCAGTACCAACCTGGTTTTGCCAATCAACTTGCATGTTGAAATCTCCCATGACTATCATAATAATGCCCTTTTATACGCCTTTTTCTATTTCTTGATGTAGTCTGTGGTCCATATTGCAGCTACTATTGGGAGGTCTGTATATAACTGCCATCAGAGTCCTTTTCTTAACCTCAACCTACAAGGATTCAACATCTTCCGATCCTATGTCATATCTTTCTACTGATTTAATGCCATTCTTTACCAGCAGAACCATGACACTCCCTCTGCCTACCTTCCTATCCTTCTGATAAAACGTGTAACCTTGGACATTTAGCTCCCAACTACAACCATCCTTCAGCCACGATTCAGAGATGGCATCATTCCTGACAATCTGTAATAGTGCAACAAGATCATCCACTGTATTTCTTATACTCTGTGCATTGGGATATAACACTTTGAGTACTGTATTTACTACCCTCTTTGATTTTGCATCCCTCATGCACTGGTACTCACCCTGCTGGCTGCAATTTTATCCTGTCATCTGCCTGACCGTCAAAATAGTCCAGCTGCACACTATTTTTCCTTTTATACCATCCATTCTATCCTGAATCCTTTCACTATGATTCCCATCCCTCTGCCAAATTAGTTTAAACCTTCCCCCAACAGCTCTAACAAACTTGCCCATGAGAATATTGGCCCTTTCAGGTTCAGGTGCAAGCCATCACCTGTGTGAACAGGTTATACCTCCCCCAAAATAGATACAAATGTTCGAAGAACCTGAAGTCCTGCCCCCCTGCACCAGCTTCTCAGCCACACATTCTTCTACCAAATCATTCTGTTTCTACCCTCACTGGTATATGGCACAGGTAGCAATCCAGAAATTACTACCCTGGAGGTCCTGCTTCTCAGCTTTCTGCAAATTCTCTAAAGTCTCTCTTGAGCATCTCTTTGCTTTTCCTTCCTATGTCTTTGGTACCATTATGTACTAAGGCATCGGGCTGCTCCCCCTCCCCCTCCAAAATTTTGTGGATGTGATCCGAGACATCCCAGACCCTGGCACCTAGGAGGTAACATACCATTTTGGTGTCCCATTAATGTCCACAGATTCTCCTGTCTGTTCCCCTGACTATCGAGTCCCCTATCACTACCGCTCCCCTCTTCTCCCTCTTTCCTTTTTGCACCATGAACACATGCTCAGTGCTCAAAACCTCTGTAGGGGAGGTCATCCCCCACAACATCAAAAACTATACTTATTATTGAGGGGAATGCGCTAAATGCCTATTCGCATTTCCATTTCTCCTGAAAGTCACTCAGTTACTCGCCTCCTGCAACTTAGAGGTGACTACTTACATGCAACTCTGATCAATTATCTGTTCACTCTCCCGTACAAGCCAAAGGTCATCCAGCTGCTGCTTCAGATCCCTAACAGTCCTTAAGGAGCTACAGCTGGATGCACTTCATGCAGATGTAGTTCCTTGGGAGACTCTGAGTCTCCCAGGACACCAACATCCGGCATGAAGAACTCACAATGGCCATTTACTATACTAGGTACAGTAAAAGACAAAAAAAGGATCCTTCTACCTTAGGCCACGAACTTATCAATCACCCCTGCTGTGGACACTTTCTGGAGGTCCAAGATCCGTATGCTCCACGACCGCTGGACTAAATGTGTAAATGTAGGAAGGGACGATGTTGAAAAATAAATGTGCTAGGTTTTCTAAAACTGACTCCTTCAACCTTAGGCCACAAATATATCAATCACCGCTCATAACATCATGCATCTCACAACTAATCACCACTCACTGAGATAACCACAATATCCTTACAGAAGAGCAGAAAGAATGCTGTAAAGGAATGAAAGGATGTAAAGAACAACAGATAATAGATTCTACAAGCCCAGTGGAAAAGCAGAGATCTTTCATGTTGCTATATTGACTACTAAAAAGCTTTAGATTCTGTTCCATACTCATGTCTAATAGAAGTTCTTAATATAATATAAACTACACCCAATACTTGTGCAATTCCTTCAACATCTGATGAAGCATTGGGGTACTATAATCACCCTATCTCTTAACAACCAAAGAGTAATAACCATCAGTACCAAAATAAATGGAGGCATTTTCCAGGGTGACTCTCTATGGTTTTGTTTAGCTTTAAACATGCTCTCCAATTCACTGAACCAGACAAAAATTGGGCAACAAATCAGAAATAGCAAATGTATTATACCTTAATATACCTTCAATACATGGATGATTTGAAATTATACATTCTTTCATCAGTAAAACTAAAGCAATTAATTCAAATAGTAGAACTATTTCTGAAAGATATAAACATGAACTTTGGACTGGATAACTTAAATGAAAAAGCAATCCAGAAATAGAAGAAAACGTGAACAAACGGAAAAGTATCCCCATGATCTGAGCAGACTCGATGTCGACAGGAAAGCAACAAATGTCTGGCTCAAAATTGGAGACCTCTTCACAGAAACAGAGGGCTTCTTTGTGGCAATACAGGACCAGGTGGTTAATTTAAAAAAATTATCAAAATACATAATAAAAGGCCAATAAATTCAAAATGATAAATGCAGAAAACGTCAATTAAAAACCAGAAAGAATTTAACGCATTACAGGGTTAACTCAATCTGATTACTTACACGGGCACAATTAAGTGGCAAGCATCATTCACCAAAATCTTGCTTTAAAATAAAAACTCTTAAAATACACCATACCTTACTATAAATACAAGCCTAATCCAATTTTAAAGTCAGAACCTTACAAATTATATTATGACCAATCCGTTGTTACAGTTAGGACAATCCATTATAACTGTCCAGATAAAATATTATAGCATTAACAAGCAAGAGCAAGTCACTTAATAGATATAACCAGTCTAAATGCACACAGCATACAGAAATCAATAAAGGAAAAACACCCAGAAATATGCTAAATTAAAAGAGGAAATTGGACTTTGGAACATGAACAGAGTATACTTTGGCTGAATAGTAATATCTACACTGGTATCATCCCAAAGTCACTACACAAGAGCATTAAACAATTAGGTCTACGCACCATAACAATTGAGAAATGAGTGTGTTTGGCAATGCCCATACCTCAGATTTTACCAGCTTGAGCTGAGGGAAAAATACAAGTGAATAAATCAATAAATAAATAAAGAGATAGGTGGATAGATATAGGCAAATAGAGGAATAAATAAATAAAGCAAAATAATTGAGAACATGAGCTGTAAGGTCCTTTAAAAAGAATCTATAGGTTGTGGAATTATTTCAGAGTTGAGGTGAGTGTACATAGAACAGAAATCTATAGCACATTACAGGCCCTGTAGGTTTCTATTTTTATGTTCTATGGGAGTAATTATCCATGCTGTTTCAGGAGTCTGAAGGGTGAAAGGTAATAACTGTCCCTGAATCTGGTGCCATGGGACCCAAGGCTCCCGTACCTTCTCTCAATGGCAACAGCCTGACTGGTGGGGTCCTTGATAGATGCTGGTTTTTTGTGGGAGGGCTTTGCCTGTAATGAATTGGGCTTTCTATTCTTGGACTTTAGTGTTCCTATATCAGGCCGAGATGCAACCAGTCCGGATTCTCTCAGCTGGGCATCTATAGAAGTTTGTCAAAGTTTTTAGAAGACATGCTGTATCTGCACAAAGTTCTAAAAAAAAAGTAGAGGTGCTGCTGTGCTTATTTTGCGATGGCACTAACTGTACATGGTGGTCCCAAGACAGATCCTCTGATCCAATAACTTTCTCAGATACCCTCCAGACCTTATACCCCTGATCCTAATGTTATGCTGTGAATGCATCTAGACCAACACGAAATCATTATTTTCAGTTTCTACAGCTTGGTTACTACAAAATTCCATCTCTATTAACCATACTCTAACATAATCTGTTGGAATTAAGACCAATGTATTGAAGCTAAAGTCTGAAATTATTCCTGCAGAACCTAGATCAAGAAATGAAGTAGAAAACCTCTCAGGAGAGTAGGTTGGCGCACATGTGATTTCTTAGTCTGTGCAGCAACCTGTGTTTGTAATTTACTGCTTGCAATTTACAAAAAAATTAAGTTTCCTTGAAAATTCCAAGTTTATTGAACTTACTTACATTTACCATAAGAGTTAAAGCCTGGTTCTTGTTTGAATTAATATCTGCTATATACACATAACTCCAGAAAACTCCCTAATCAGTGGTGAGGCAGCAGCACTATTTAATGTAACTGTATCTAAATCCCTTTAAGAAAAAGGCAGTTAGAACTGAACAGTGTGTATGCAATATTCATATAGGGTTGGTATATTCTCCAGTTATGTTAATCTACATTAATCATTTAGCCACTTTTTAAATGCCCACTTCAACAACTCACTGTGACAGTACACACTCTGGCTTATGCAGAAAGAAATTCGTTCCTTCAGTAAATAAAAGCATACAAGAAAGACCCACAGGTGCTGAAATCCAAAATGAAATCAGAAACTGCTGGAAATTCCCAAAAAGCCAGAAAGATGGTAGATGGCAAGTACAGCAGGTCATTGGGTGCAGTTGGGTCAGGAAGGCTGTTCATTGGCTGGAAATTGATCAGGCAGGTACGTCATTGGATGGGGATGGATTGGGAAAGCTGGTTATTGGATGGAGGTGAATCACAGAGGAATTCATTGGATGAAGGTGAATCAGGCAGTTATTTGATTGAGACGGATTAGGCAGGTAGGCTTTGGCCTGAAATGAATTGGGTAGATACATCATTGGAGGGGAGTAGGTTGGTGGGTGGCTGACTAGGGGTAGTGAATGAGTCAGGCAGGTCAGTGGATGTGGATGGACAAAGCTAGAGCTGGTGGGGGGAGGGAGAGAGCAGAGTAATACATGACTTAAATTGTTAGACTTTAAAAAGCATTGAAGTAGGCTGCACAGGTGTTATTTTTGTCTGTTCCTGTATGAGTGACTAGAGCCACTTGGGGCCAGGCTTGTAAATGGCTTATTAAAATGGAGTCCTGAGTTTTTGATATGTTAATGATCAGAGGCCATGAGGACCTGAAAAGAAGATCATAGATTTCTCATACCCTGCAATAAATGCCAATTCCTCATCTTTGATTGCACACAACAAAATGGTTGCAAGGCATGGGAGAAGGGCAGAAGGAAGGTGTAATTTCCTGTCCTGGGCCCAGCACATACGATCACAAGGAAGGGGCACCAGAGTCTTTACTTTCTTAGAAGGATTTGGAGGTTTGATATATCACAAAACACACTAAAAAAATTTACAGATGTATTGTTGAAAGTATCCTGATTGCATCATGGTCTGGCACAGCAAAATGAATGTGTAGAAATGTAAGAAACTGCAAAGAGCAGTGGACTCTGTGGAAAATATCACAGACACATCCCTCCCAACTCAGGGTAGTAAGTACAAGAAATCCTGCCTGAAAAAGACGACATCCAGGCCATGCAACTATCATTGGGCAGGAGGTACTGAGGCCTCAAATCTCACACTGCCAGGTTCAAGGACAGCTGTTTCCCTCAGCCATTCGTTCCTGCATGACCTTCATCACTTCAACAGTACAGCAGTACTATGAGTGTACTTGGCCCTTTCTCCTTGGAGCGACAGAGGATGAGAAGTGATCTGATAGAGCTGTATAAAATGATGAGGGGCATTGATCGTTTGGATAGCCAGAGGCTTTTTCCGAGGGCTGAAATGGCATAGTTTTAAGGTGTTGGAAACAGGTACCGAGGGGATGTCAGGGGTAAGTTTTTCACACAGAAAGTGGTGGGTGCATGGAATGCACTGCTGGCAGCAATCATCAAAGCAGATACAATAGGGTCTTTTAAGAGCCTCTTAGATCAGTACATGGAGCTTAGAAAAATAGTGGGCTATGCGCTAGGGAAGTTCTAGGCAGTCTCTAGAGTAGGTTAGGAGCTGGTGGTGGAGCTGAGGAGGGCTAAGGCACCAGTGACGCCCGTTTCCATCCAAGAGGTCAGTGTGGACATGGTGGAGGATTACAGATACCTGGGGATACGAATGGACAATAAACTGGTCTGGTCAAAGATCACTGAGGCTGTCTACAAGAAGGGTCAGAGCCGTCTCTATTTCCTGTGGAGACTGAGGTCCTTTAACATCTGCCGGACGATGCTGAGGATGTTCTACGCGGCTGTGGTGACCAGTGCTATCATGTTTGCTGTTGTGTGCTGGGGCAGCAGGCTGAGGGTAGCAGACACCAACAGAATCAACAAACTCATTCGCAAGGCCAGTGATGTTGTGGGGGTGGAACTGGACTCTCTGACGGTGGTGTCTGAAAAGAGGATGCTGTCCAAGTCGCGTGCCATCTTGGACAATGACTCCCATCCACTCCATAATGTTCTGGTTAGGCACAGGAGTACATTCGGCCAGAGACTCATTCCACCGAGATGCAACACTGAGCGTCATAGGAAGTCATTCCTACCTGTGGCCATCAAACTTTACAACTCCTCCCTCGGAGTGTCAGACACCCTGAGCCAATAGGCTGGTCCTGGACTTATTTCCACTGGGTATGATTAACTTATTATTATTTAATTATTGATGGTTTTATATTGCTATATTTCTTCACTATTCTTGGTTGGTGCAGATGTAACAAAACCCAATTTCCCTCGGGATCAATAAAGTATGTCTGTCTGTCTGTTATATGGTTGACACAACATTGTGGGCCAAAAAGCCTGTAATGTGCTGTAAATTTCTATGTTCTATGACCAATTTGACCACTTTGCACTACAGTAAATGGGATCTTTTTTAAGCTCCAAATGTGATTCTTCTGGGAAAAGTTTGTGTAATTAATGTTTAATTGATGTTTACCTTGTGAACATTGTGTCTCTAATGGTATGTGCCTGTTTTCTTTGTACACATGTATATATATATATTTGACTCCACTTTGAACGTCATTATGCTGGAGCCTTGAATGTAAAGGGAAGGCCCACTTGCCTACTACGTGACCAGGAGCAGGAGACATATAACTGAGGGAGGTGTACAGAAGAAGAGCAGATTCAAGTAAAGCCCACAACATGCCTCAAGAACAATACTATACCAAGGCACTTGTATGCATTTTAAAATAAAAAAACTTAAAATACTGGACACAGTCAGTGGGTCAGGCTGCATCTGTGGAAAATGGAAAAGTCAATGTTCCAGGTCAACACAAAACGTTAACTCTGTTTCTCTTCCCACAGATGCTGCATGACCTGCTGAGTTTTCAGCTTGTTCTGCTTTCATTTCAGATTTGCAGCATCTGAAGTTTCTGTTTTGATTTTCCCCATAGTGCTTTTTGCTAGATGAAAAGAGTTGGTTTCATCCTTCAACTAATTCACTTGAAGCATTACACATTACATTTTAATTGCACATTAAAAAGCCATAAAATTCAATGAAACCTCAATGTCATTCTCCGCTCAACTGATGAAATCAATAAATGTTGAAATTAAAGAAAATCCCTGAATCCCCCAAGAAGAAGAAGTTGGCTTGCCTTTAATCTCCTGCTCAGGGTCACTGCAGGGAGGGACATGAAATTATGGGAGTATGGCCCAGTCTGAAACAGGCATGGAGAACAATAAATCATTCTTGATGACATTGCATTATGAATAAAGACTATTTTAGAAATAATAACAAGAACTTCAATCTGCAGCTAAAACAAAATCCTGCACAAAAGCCTCCAGCACCACCAAGCACTGCCTCTCAGCACTGTGAAACACAGATTAATATTCCAACAACTGTTGCACAAATATTTATTTGAACAGCCACTTACCACAATTTCAGAACACAGTTCATCCTGTCTCTTATCCATTACCATTGGCCTTTGTTCCTCATGTGCTGTGTGGATTAAGGCCTCGTGCTTATACTTCCCTGTGGCACCAAAGGGAAAGCTAACACAGAGTGGCCACATGCCCAGTATTGTAAGTAGGCAGTGTGATCACACTGCTGTTGTCGACACAACACCAAGGCAGCTCTGTGAGGACTGGAGCATGACTTAACCATTCAGGGAGTGCTGCATGTGGAGAGGATTTACAGGGATATTCTGTCATTGAAGGCTGGAGCAACAGTTGCAATACTTCCAAAAGGGTTCTCCTGTGGGATATCTATTTCCAGCCCATTGAATCCAGCTATGTACTCACACAGACGCACAAGCTGAAAGACTCACTCACACACACAAACACACCGGTGTGTTCATACACTCAACCTCCTTCTTTCATAAACACACACACACACACACAAACACATTCACACACATTCACCTGTACACCGACACACAAACATATACAATTAAACACAAACATTCATTCAGCACATCCAATCGTGCACGGATTCACACACAAACACAGTCATACACAGACCCAAATGCAGCACCTTCACACATAAACACACATGCGCAGTCGAATCGGCGCAGAAGGCCTCTCACAGGTTGGGGAGTAAGTTACTAACAAAAAAGACCTTTTTCAGATTTTCAGTTTTTCTCAACGATACAGCCATAATTATAAGACCATAAGATATAGAAGCAGAAGTAGGCCATTCAACCCAACGAGTCTGCTCCGCCATTCTATCGTGGGATGATCCAATTCTTCCAGTCATCCCTACTACCCTGCTTTTACCCCATACCCTTTGATGCCCTGGCTAATCAAGAACCTATCTACCTCTGCCTTAATTATAACCAATGACATGGCCTGCACAGCCATTCGTGGCAACAAATTCCACAGATTCATTAGCAAGGGCAAATAAAAATAAGGCAGAGTGGCCATTGTGTGAGTGGACCAGTGAGAGTTTGTTTCAGAAGGCTTTGAAGAGAATAAGGTTGGATGGTGCAGGTCTGGTAAATTTCTTCTTCTTCATTATTCATTCTTCATCTGTTAGTGCATAGTTAGAGCAGTGAGGATGGCTCCAGGGGCTGTTTTGTATCCTTTATGTGAAATGTGGGAATTGTGGGAGATCTTCCACCTCCTGGATAAATACACCTGCACCAGGTGCACCAAGCTGCAGCTCCTCAGAGAAAGAGCCAAGCAACTGGAGCAGGAGCTGCCACTCAGTGACCTTTGGAGAAACGGAGGGAAACTGAGGAGATGATAAATAGGAGTTACAGGGAGGTAGTCACCTCTAAATTGGAGGAAGCAGGAAAATAGGAACATAGAAACATAGAAAACCTACAGCACAATACAGGCCCCTCAGCCCACAAAACTGTGCTGAACATGTCCTTAAGTTTGAAATTACCTAGGGTTACCCTAGCCTTCTATTTTACTAATCTCCATATACCTGTCCAAAAGTCTCTTAAAAGACCTTATTGTATCAGCCTCCACCACTGTTGCCGGCAGCCCATTCCACACACTCACCACTCTCTGCGTAAAAACTTAACCCTGACATTTCGTTTGTACCTACTTCCAAGCACCTTAAAACTGTGCCCTCTCATGCTAGTCATTTCAGACCTGGGGAAAAGCCTCTGACTATCCATGCAATCAATGCCTCGCATCATCTTATACACCTCTATCAGGTCACCTCTCATCCTCCGTCGCTCCAAGTAGAAAAGGCTGAGTTCACTCAACCTATTCTCATAAGGCTTGCTCCACATTCCAGGCAACATTCTTGTAAATCTCCTCTGCACCATTTCTATGGTTTCCACATCCTTCCTGTAGTGAGGTGACAAAAACTGAGCACAGTACTCCAAGTGAGGTCTGACCACCAGGAGGGGGAAGGGAAATGGCCATCCAGTACAGAGTACCCTGTGGCCGACCCCTCAATAATAAGTACAGTATTCCATTCTGGATACTGTTGAGGGGAACGGCCCTCCAGGATAGGCAGGGAGAGCACAGCGACTGGGTCTGGTGCTGTGGCAATGAAGGGAAGGAGGGAGAAGAAGATTGCAATGATTATAGGGAATTCTATAGTTAGCGGAGCAGACATGAGATTCTATGGACGTAATATAGACAGATCCAGATGATATGGTGCCAGGGTCAGGGATGTATCAGAACGGGTCCGCGACATTCTAAAGCGGGAGGGTAAGCAAGTCTTGGTACATATTGGCACCAATGACATAGGCAGGAAAAAGGAGGAGGTCCTGAAGAGAGACTTTAGGGAACTAGGTAGAAAGCTGAAAAGTAGGACCCCTAGGGTAGTAATCTCCAGATTGCTGTTCATGCCACGTGCCAATGAGGGTAAACATAGGATGAATTGGCAGGTGAATGCATGCCTGAGAAACTGGTGCAGGGGGCAGGGTTTCAAATTTCTGGATCACTGGGATCTCTCTGGGGAAGGTATGTACAAAGGGGAAGGGTGTTAAGGATCCGGCCTGAACACTGGGTCGAAGGGCCTCTGGACCACAAAAGCCCTTAATTTCTGCCTTCTTTCACCTGGCCATGTGGGTTTTGACCCAGCCCCTTTCCTTATTGGACTTTCGCCAATTACCCACATCTCCTCACTGGTACCCACCTGTTTCCGTTTTCACTCATTACCCGGTCCATTTAAACCCTGCCTTGACTCACATTCTCTGCCAGTTCGTCCCAGCTCTGACCTGAATCGTTCTAGCCTGCCATCGCGACTGCTGCCACTGATTTTGCTGCACTCCGTGTTTCTGGATTTTGCCTGTTTTGGAACCTGATTTTTGCCTGATGATGGAGGAGCAGGTAGTGTTTAGGAAACAGGGAAGCTACATATGACTTGGACAGAGCAGGAGAATGGGCAAAGAAGTGGCAAATGGATTACAGTGTCAGGAAATGTATGGTCATGCACTTGGTAGAAGAAATAAAAGCATAAACTATTTTCCAAATGGGGAGAAAATTCAAAAAATCAGAGGTGCAAAGTGACTTGGGATTCTTCATGCAGGATTCCTTAAAGGTTAATTTGCAGATTCAGGCAGTGGCGAGCAAGGCAAATGCAATGTTAGTGTTTGTATTAAGAGAACTAGAATATAAAAGCAAAGATGTAATGCTGAGGTTTTATAAGACACTGGTGAGGCCTCACATGAAGTATTGTGTGCAGCTTTGGGCCCCTTGTTTAACAAAGGATGTGCTGACATTGAAGAGGGTTCAGAGGAGGTTCACGAGAATGATTCTGGCAATGAAAGGCTTATCATATGAAGAGTGAATAATGGCTCAGTTCCTTACTCACTGGAATTTAGAAGAATGAGATGGGATCTCATTGAAACCTATCAAATGTTGAAAAGCCTATATAGAGAGGATATGGAGAGGATGTTTTCTATGGTGGGGAAGTCAAGGACCAGAGGGCACAGACTCAGAATAGAGGAACGTCTGTTTAGAACTGAGATGAAGAGGAACTTCTTTCGCCAGAGGATGGTGAATGTGTGGAATTTTTTTGCCACAGGTGGCTTTGGTATATTTAAGGCAGAGGTTGATAGATTCTTGATTAGTCAGGCAGGAGAATGAGATTGAGAGGGAAATGCATCAGCCATGATGAAATGGTGGAGCAGGCTCGATAGCCCGAATGGCCTAATTCTGCTCCTATGTCTAATGGTTTTATGGACTTACACATATGCAAGTACATGCATAAAGTCATAAAGTCAAACACACTCTTACATGTGAGCACGTGGTCACAAACCCACAGGCTCAAACACAGATATGTGCACACAAACACAAACACACACAAAACCACTCGTACACTCTCACACATACACAAAACTTAATATACTCACATGCAAACACACTCTTACAGAGAGACACGTACATGCACAAACACAGCTGAACACACTCACACACACAGGCATACATGAATACGCTCAACCACTCAAGCGCAAACAAACACACAGGCATATATTAATACACAAACACACACAATCAGATGTAGACACATACAGTACATGCACAGACACGCATAAACACACACATCCTTAACCATTTTTTCCTCACACACACCCACTCATGCACACTTTTATACATGCCCTCTCACAAACACTCATGTTCTTGCACATCTCTTCTTGGGTTGTCCCTCAGAATCCGATGACGACATCCACTCCTTTAATGATGAGATCTTTGATGACTATTGTTATGAAACCTGTAACTGGTTTCACTTACCAGCAAAGATAGATATGTCAGTTGAAGTCCAATGGTACTATTTTCAAAAGTTTTATTAATAAAGGGGCACAAAAATTAAGGTTAATACAAACATTCAGATAACATGCGTCAATACTCAATCTAAAACGCAGGTACATTAATAATCACTCAGAAATAAGCTCTTTCGTTGTCTAGGGTATAATACTGAGTCCAATTGGAAATATAAAGAGTCACTCTGAAGTCTGCAGGCTTTTCCCTTTTGGTTTCACGTGTTGGAGAGAGAGAGAGATAAACGGAAAAACTTGCCCAAAACATCCATGGAATCAGGGGAGCGATCTTCCCCGTTGTTAGTTAAAAGCGATCTTCCGTTGGTTCCAGCCACAAACCCCGCATTCGGAATTTAACGCACGTGGCTTACTTCAAAATGGCTTCCCGTTCCCACGGGAAGCGTTATCGTTCTTCTTGGTGTCTCCTTGGTGCGTCTGAGGGTCGTCCTCTTTCAGACCCTTCTTTATACTGCCTCACGGGATCTCAGGTGTCAATCAGGTTGCAGGTGATGCAATCTCTCTCAACCAGCCCACTTTGCCCGAGGGCTTTACAATGTCCCTGCGAGTTGGCACGTCTGCAGTTCCCAGGTGTCTCCTGAGAACAATGCCACAGTCACCAGCTTTTGTCCCAGTGGAATGCGGTATCCAGCACGTCGCTGTCTTTCCATTTCCTGTGTCCATTCAGCCTGTCTCTCTCTCTCTCTTGCTCTCTCTCTCTCGGGTCATTGACCCCCCTTTCACTAGGGCTGTTGCAATTCTCACAAAGGAGGGGGCTGGTATCATAACACTATACAGTCCTATCCTGGACCCACAAGCTCTATTGCAGGTGGGACATGTATATGTGGTAGTGGTGGTAGTGATGGCAACCATGGCTGCATTTCTCCTGGCTCTCTTCTGCTGTCTTCTGGTTGTTCTTTCCATCTCCAGAGTATGAACCCCATCCCTACACAGCAATTTCTTTTGAACTTGTAGACCTTTAACATCTTTGGACTACTTTTACTGTGCCCGTGGTCTGTTTTTATCAATTATGCTATTGTTTGCACTGTTGTAACTATGTGGTTTTGTGCAGGTCTTGTAGCTTTAGTTTTTGGTCTTGTTTGTCTGGTGGATTTGGAGTTCCTTTCCAGGGAACGTGCTAAGACGGTAGCGCGATATTAATACGCAGCAGCCTCTCCGGAATCTGGATTGGGGATTGCCAAATGTTATGTGGATTTTCTGGTGTAGTCTGTTTTGTCATTTGCTTTTGCGATATCATTCTGGAGGAACATTGTCTCATTTTTTAACTGCATTGCATTTGTGGTTTCTAAATGACAATAAACTGAATCTGAATATGTCGCCAAGTGTTACGGTCAGCAGCAACATCCTCCAGGTCCTCGGGTCTGATCTTGCACTTCCTTAAAGCATTCTTCATCTGATCCTTATAGCGCTTCCTCGGCCCTCCAGCTGAGCGTCAACCATGATGTAGCTGGCCGTATAACACTCTGTGGGGTAGCCGACATGGGGGCATCCTTATCACGTACCCCAGCCACTGCAGCTGACGCTGGGTGATCATGGCCTCAATACTTCTGCAGTTGGTCTTTACAAGTATTTCGGTGTGAGGCACCCGCTCACGCCAAGTAATTCCTAGGCAGCTTATGTGGAAGCACTCCAAGGACTTGATGTGATGGCTGTAGGTTACCCAAGCTTCACAGCCATAAAGGAGGGTGGTGACACAGACCGCTTAGTATATGCGGTAAACTATGTATACCTGTCTGGACATGCCCCTCTGCTGACTGCTCCTGTGGCTCCTCCCACAGACCCCTGGATAAAGGTGATTGGGGCACTGCACCTCCCACAGTCTTCAATATGGTCGTGCCCATTTTCGCTGTTAATAAAAGTCTATCATTTTGTACTCTACTTCCAGTCTCCTAGAGTTATTGATAGCTCATCAATTTTATTAACAGCAATTTTAAAACATGGAATCCATTTTATGACCCTCAATCCCAGGAAGCCGGCAACGCTTTCGAACTCTGGCTAGCCTGCTTCGAATCATACCTCGAGGAAATTCAAGTGACCAAGCCTGCCACGATGCATAGAGTTCTCCTCTCCAGGGTCAGACCAAGGGTCTACTCACTGATCAGGGACCAACCGAGCTACCAGGGTGCGATGGACGCCCTCAAACAACAATACCTGCGGCCGGTGAACACCGTCTACGCAGGACATCGCTTAGCGACACGGCAGCAGTGGGCAGGAGAGTCAAGCGTTGAGTTTGTCCGGGCCCTACAGACACTCATGCGGGCCTGCGACTGCAGGGGGCTGACAGCGGAACAGCATGCGGAGCTCTTGGTACGAGACGCCTTCGTCATGAGGATCACACCGATCTTGCCTTACGTTCGGTGATTGAGCTGGCCGACACTCTGGAGGCCGCTTTGCACAACTCTGATGCTCTCTAGGTGCGCGATCTCCCGCCGGCCTCGTGGACGCTGCAGACCCCGCAACCCGCCGGGGAATCGACCACGGCTGCTGCCAGTCGCGAGTCAGTGAAGTGTTACTTCTGCGGACTCGAGAAACACACCCGAAAACGCTGCCCGGCCCGAGAAGCGACCTGCTCCAGCTGCAGAAAGAAGGGCCACTTTGCCAAGGCCTGTAAGTCTAAACTGGGAGCAGGGTCGAACAGCGCCGCGTGCGAGGCACGGGGGTCATCATCTTGGTCACCGCCATCTTGACCCACCTACAACCAACAGGTGCTTACCAGGCACCCCACCGCGCAGGACCAAGACGGCGATTCAACTCTGGCCTCCGTGACCCTCAACCAAAGCGCTCCACACCAGTTCGCAAGGTCAATGATGGACATCCTGGTGGAGGGGCACAGGACTAGCTGCCTGTTTGACACGGGCAGCACTGAGAGTTTTATTCACTCGGACACAGTGCAACGCTGTGGACTCATGACACGGCCGGTAAGTCAGAGGGTCGCCACGGCTTCTGGGTCGCATACAACAGACATCCGGGGGGGTTGGGTAGTGACACTAGTGGTGCAGGGCAAAGTATATCGGGACTTTATCTTACTGGTCATGCCTCAACTATGTGCACCTGTGCTATTGGGTCTCGACTTCCAGAGCCACCTGAAAAGTGTGACAATGGAGTATGACGGGCCCCACCCACCAATCACTGTCAGAAATCCTCAGATCTGTGGGAATTTGTCACATACCCCACTACTGAGCACACACACACACCGAACCACACATCCCACCCAGCACCATGCCGACAGCTGCGCTACTGACACCACTTGCAGCCTCTCCACCCTCAAGATCCCTCCCCCACCACTGTTCGCCAACCTGACCCCCGACTGTCAACCTGTGGCAACTAAAAGCAGGAGGTACAGCGCGGGGGACAGGGCCTTCATTCAGTCGGAGGTGCAGCAGGTGCTCAGGGAGGGGATCACTGAGCCGAGCACAAGCCCTTGGAGGGCCCAGGTAGTTGTTGTTCGGAATGGGGAGAAAAATAGGATGGTCGTGGACTATAGCCAGACCATCAATAGGTTCACGCAGCTTGATGCGTACCCCCTACCCCGCATCGCGGATATGGTCACTCAGAAAGCTCAGTACAAAGTGTACTCGACCATAGACCTGAAATCCGCTTACCATCAGCTCCCCATCCGCCCGGAGGACCGCCCCTACACTGCCTTCGAGGCGGGCGGCAGGCTCTATCACTTCCTGCGCGTCCCCTTCGGTGTCACGAATGGTGTTTCTGTCTTCCAGAGGGAAATGGACTGGATGGTGGACCAGTGCCAACTGAAGGCCACGTTCCCATATCTGGATAACATCATCATTTGCGGTCACAACTGGCAAGATCACGACACCAACCTCCAACAATTTTTCCAAGTGGCCAAAGCTCTTAACCTTACCTATAACAGGGAAAAGTGCGTGTTTGGAATCACCCAACTTGCTATCCTTGGGTATGTCGTGGAGAATGGGGTCATTGACCCTGATCCCGACCGTATGCGCCCCCTGTTGGAACTCCCTCTTCCCACCACCCTCAGATCCCTCAAAAGGTGCCTGGGCTTCTTTTCCTATTACGCCCAATGGGTCCCTCACTACGCAGACAAGGCCTGCCCCCTGGTCAAGTCTATCACATTTCCCCTTTCAGCCGAGGCCTGCGCGGCCTTCAGCCGCATTAAAGGGGACATTGCCAAAGCAGCGATGCATGCGGTAGACGAGACCGTCCCCTTCCAAGTAGAGAGTGACGCCTCCAACTTCACATTGGCTGCTACCTTCAATCAGGCAGGAAGGCCAGTAGCATTCTTCTCCCATACCCTTCAAGGCCCCGAAATTCGGCACTCCGTGGTGGAGAAAGAAGCCCAGGCCATAGTGGAAGCTATTAGGCACTGGAGGCACTATCTCGCCGGCAAAAGGTTCACCTTGCTGACCGACCAGCGCTCAGTTGCGTTCATGTTTAGCAACCAACAGCGGGGCAAAATCAAAAATGATAAAATTTTGAGGTGGAGAATCGAACTCTCCACCTACAACTATGACATCCTGTACCGGCCTGGAAGGCTCAATGATCCCCCTGATGCCCTATCCCGGGGAACATGTGCCAGCACGTAGCTCGACCGGCTATACGCCCTCCATGCACATCTTTGCCACCTGGGGGTCACCCAACTTTACCATGTCGTGAAAGCCCGGAAACTGCCTTACTCCCTTGAGGAAATCAGGACGATGACCAGGGACTGCCAAGTCTGCGCTGAGTGCAAACCGCACTTCTACCATCCTGAAAAGGCGCAACTTATCAAGGCCACCCGCTCCTTTGAGCGACTGAGTGTCGACTTTAAGGGCCCCCTTCCCTCCACCGACCGCAATGTCTACTTTCTCAACATTATCGACGAGTACTCGCAGTTCCCCTTTGCCATCCTCTGTCTCAAAAACCACTACCACGTCCGTCATAAAAGCCCTGCGCCAGCTCTTCACTCTGTTCGGATATCCCTGCTATATCCACAGTGATAGAGGGTCCTCGTTTATGAGTGACGAGCTGCGCCAGTACCTGCCGGCTAGGGGCATTGCTACTAGTAGGACCACGAGCTATAATCCCCGGGGAAATGGACAGGTGGAGAGGGAGAATGCCACAGTGTGGAAGGCCACACTTCTGGCCCTTAAGTCAAAAGGGTTGCCGGTCTCTCGATGGCAGGAGGTCCTCCCCGAGGCACTCCACTCCATCCGCTCCCTGTTATGCACGTCCACCAATGCCACCCCTCATGAGCAACTCTTTTCTTTTCCCAGGAAATCGACCACTGGGACCACCCTACCAGCTTGGCTGATGTCCTCAGGGCCAGTGCTGCTCCGGAAACATGTGAGGAGCAATAAATACTCCCCGATGGTCGAGAGGTTTCACCTACTTCATGCGAACCCCCAGTATGCCTACGTGGTCTTACCCGATGGGCGGGAGGGCACGGTCTCCATCCACGACCTGGCGCCCGCAGGAACACCAGGACCCTACTCTGAACACTCTGCGGTGACTATGAACCCCGTACACACTGATGTATATACCCATGAGACCCTGCGCACTCCAAGGCCTACACGGACACCTCACGACACTCCCGTATTGGGTACCATGCACATGCACACACATGAAGGGTTACTGATGCCTATCGGGCTGGCACCTCGAGTCAGGCCGGAGTCAGCACAACCACCGTCACCGGTGCTACATAGATCGCAACGACGGACTCGACCGCCTGATAGACTTGACCTGTAAATATACTTGTCAGGAACTTCACCCCGTGGGGACTCTCTTTATTAAAAAAAAAATGAGGGGTGAATGTGGTAAACTATGTATACCCGTCTGGACATGCCCCTCTGCTGACTGCTCCTGTGGCTCCTCCCACAAACCCCTGTATAAAGGTGATTGGGGCACTGCTCCTCCCTCAGTCTTCGACATGGTCGTGCCCCTTTTCGCTGTTAATAAAAGCCTATCATTTTGTACTCTACTTCCAGTCTCCTAGAGTTATTGATAGCGCATCAGTATACAGCGATGTTTGTGGAGGAATGAAGGCTCCTGTTCTGAAAGACTCTACGCTGAAGTCTCCCAAAGGCAGCTGATGCCTGTTTAATGCGGCTCTGGATGTCGTTGTCAATGCCGCTATCCTCAGAGAGAATGCTCCCCAGATTTTTGAAAGATGACACTACTGACAGCTTTTCATCACCAACAGTGAAGGCAGGTAGAGTGGGTGGGACACTGGTACTCCATTGGCAAACCACTTCTGTCTTGGTGGTATTGACAGTCAGCCCCATCCTGCTGTATGCTCTCACTGCCACAGCAAGGACAGTCTGAAGATCCTCCAGAGTATGGGCCACAAGAGCACAGTCGTCTGCATACTGCAGCTCCAGGACCCGCTCTCTACGGAGTTTGGTGGTTGCGTGGAGCCTCCTGATGTTAATCTGACGCCCACTGCCACACCGCTGCTATCCTCAATCTCGTTGTGGAGAAGCTTGGTAACACACAAGAGGGAGATGTTAAAGAGCACTGGCGCTAGCACACACCCCTGCCTCACCTCTATGCGTAGAAGGAAGGGCTCAGACTCTCGTCCTCCTATGGTCACCTGGCAGTCATCCCATTGTGGAACTGGTGTGTGGGTGGGAGTATTTGCTCACAGGGTGTGTGTGAAGCGTCTAGTGCAGTAATGTAATAGTGCTTGTAGTTAGTGCATGTTGCATGCTGTATGCCGCATAGTGCTCTCTGCTTACAGCTATTGCCGCTGGCTAGCCCTCACAACAGAGGGTGAAAAGAGCCGAGTGTGTAAAGGCTGATTTATACTTGTGTATCGCACGATGCCATAGGTAATGTGTACCCTACGCCGTACCTACACTGTAGGGTGATGTGCACCTCTCCAGAAAAGTAACTCGCGCATTGCGGCGATGCATACCGCAACAACTGTGATTGGTCCACTTGGTAGCATCGCATTCCCGGTTGCTTCTTCTCCGCCATGTCTGTACACCGATGCAAAACAGATGAACCAAATCATCAAATCTACCTGCCAACATGCGAAAATGTTTGAAATGCATTTCCTTGTCCATGTCTCTCACGAAGAAACTCAACACAGTGGCATAGAAACCCCACTGCCAACTAACGTTCTCGCACACACCAACGCATGCTCCCTATGGCGTAGAGCAACGCAGAAGTAAAAACCAGGGTTACGGCATAGGCTGTGGCGTAGCCCGTACACACAAGAATGAATTGGCCTTTAGCCTCCTCCTGCTAGTACAGAGCCTCTCCAACACCACCCTGCAGTGCCTCCTCAGGGCCACACACGGAAACTGGGTATCTTATGGCCCCAGGCTAAACTACAGGAGATCTCGGAGCAGCAGTGGATCCCAGAGATGTGATATGCAGGCCCACCACTGTGTGGATGTGCCCTGGTGCCCGTCAACCACTGTCCCAAGTACATGCCTGTTACCAGTGAGGGTACAAAGATCTTCATCAATGTGCCTGCAATGTCTTCTCCTTCCTCCTTCAATAATTTGGGATATATCCCATTAGGTCCTTGATCCTCTTCAAAATACCCAGCAGCACCTTGTTTTTGATCAAAATGCTCCGGCACACTAGCAAGCCTCACATGAAACTCACTATCCTCATGTCCTCCTTAGTGAATACTCACTTGGCACCTCACTCACATCCTGTTACTCCAAGCCCAGATTCCCTCCTTCATCCTTCAGTAATCCTGTTTGCTCCCTGATTACCCTCTTACCTTTGTAGAGGACCAAAGATAGAGGATCTTTGTTTTGCAATGTTATACTTTTGCTCTTGCCCCTACTATTTTCTGTCCACCCACTTCAGTGACTCAATCAACAATTATATGGAGCTTAGCAACTGCAGCAGCTCACTGTCTCTGTGCTGCAGCTTCACAACTGAAGTAGGGGCAACCTTAGTTCCAGAGTGAAGAAGTTGATCAGTTACAATGAAACCTCAATGTCGTTGTCCGCTCAACTGATGAAATCAATTTATGAAATGATGAAACAAAGAAAATCCCTGAATTCCCCAAGAAGAGGAAGTTGGCTTGCCCAGAACCTCCATTCCAGGGTCACTGTAGAGAGGGACATGAAACTATAAGGAAGAGGTTATATGGCCCAAACCGAAACAGACACTACAAACTACCAATCATTCTTGATGGCATTGCACTCAGTAGCTAAAAAAAGATCTGCCCCAGCACCACCAAGCACTGCCTCTCAGCACTGTGAAACACAGATTAATATCCAAACAACTGTTGCACAAATACTTCATTGATCACCCACTTACCACAAATTAGCAACACAGTTCATCCTGTCTCTTATCCATTACCATTGGCCTTTGTTCCTCATGTGCTGTGTGGATTAAGGCCTCGTGCTTATACTTCCCTGTGGCACCAAAGGGAAAGCTAACACAGAGTGGCCACATGCCCAGTATTGTAAGTAGGCAGTGTGATCACACTGCTGTTGTCGACACAACACCAAGGCAGCTCTGTGAGGACTGGAGCATGACTTAACTATTCAGGGAGTGCTGCATGTGGAGAGGATTTACAGGGATATTCTGTCATTGAAGGCTGGAGCAAAAGTCATTCACCTTTGTTCTTCTTGAATGTCAAATTTAAAGGCAGAATACACAGTAAATGGCAGGGTTCTTAATAGTGTATATTTGAAGGCAAAATGCATGGTTAATGGTGGGATTCTTAGTAGTGTGGATCTTGGGGTCCACGTCCATAGGTCCTTCATAGTTGCAGCACAATTTGATGGGGCTGTTAAGAAGGCTTATGCTGTGTTGGCTTTTATTAGTAGGGGGAATGAAGTTCAAGAGTAATGTTGCAGCTCTATAAAACCCTGGTTTGGCCACACTTGGAATACTGTGTTCAGTTCTGGTCACTTCATTACACGAAGGGTGTGGAAGCTTCAGAGAGGGTACAGAGGAGATTTAAAAGGATGCTGCCTGGATTAGAGAGCATGTCTTGTGAGGGTAAGTTGAGCAAACTTGGGCTTTTCTCTTTGGAGCGAAGGAAGACGAAAGGTGACGATAAAGATGTACAGGATAATCTGATTGCGTGAACAGCCAGAGACTTTTTCCCAGGATGGAAATAACTAATATGAGGAGTCATAATGTTAAGGTGGGAAAGTATAGAGAGGTATATCAGAGGTAAGTTTTTTACACAGAGTGGTAGGTGCATGGAATTCTCTGCCAGGGCTGGTGGTAGAGGCATTTAGATAGGCATATAGATGGTAGAAAAATGGAAGCTATGTAGGAGGGAAGAGGTAGCTGGATCTTGCAATAGGTTAAAAGGTTGATACAACATCATGGGCCAAATTGTCTGTACTGTGCTGCACTGTTTTACATTCAATGTGTCATGGTCCTGATCATTAATTTCCTATCTTGATCCTAATTTTCTTTGATTATGCCATGGTCCTGATCATTAATTTCCCTAATTGCTTCCAATTCTCTTTAATGATGGCACACCTGGATTCCATCAAAAACTCAATAGAAGAACCTCTATGTCACAACCACTAGTCACCAGTTTGTTGGGCTTTTTTTCCTGTGAGTAAACTATGTTTTCCGACTGCTTAGAACTATTTGTTCTAAGTTTAACTCCAGTTTCAAGGTTTACCTATGAGACTCCGTTTCTCTAAGTCAAGTCTCTGTGTCAAGATCCCTCCTGCTTGCTGTTTGGCATTTATGCCGTGTAAAACATCCAAACTCAATCTCTGTGCCTGTGGCTGTCAGGTGGTGCATCACTTGTTGAAGTAATGTAGGAAAGGAGGTATTTCCAAATCAAGATGATTGTGATTCAATCTCTGAGTTGCCCAGGTGGCCACTGTATCTGTGGTTGGTTTAGTTAAGTTGATAATTGATGATATTCCTTAGGATAATTTTACATAAGATTAATTAGAAACACAAAAATGGTCACAGATTGGAATGGAAGGGCAGTGAGAAACTAAGTTTTCGACACACACATGCAGTGCTGACATCAGCATACACCTGACCTGACACCTCGCCCAGTGAACTAGGTCCCCATGAAAGAATGACAATACCTCTCCCCCCACCAAAACAGGTCCAAATAGGAATGGCCTATCCCACCAGAGGAGGTGATCAGGTGTCTCCAAGGCATGCTTCTTCCTTTTTGAGGTCAAAGATGCATCCGTTGCCACCAACAACATCTGCTGAAGGTGCAGAAGCTCCAATGTAGTCTCCAGCCCACTACTCCTGGTACTGGAATTACATTTCAAGCCCAGCACTAGGAGAAATAAATCAGCCATGATGGAATAGTGAAACAGATTTGATGGGCTGAATGGTCTAATTCTGCTCCTATGGTCTTATGGTTTTGAGAGGCAGCTATACTTGAGGGCCGCCACTTTAACAGCTGCTGTAAGGGCAGGAGACAGGGCAAGTGATTTTGCCCTAGGTTATTGTACATTGCTGCAGTGAACCTCTGAGACTGACACTGATATGATATATGGGGATGACGCCAGTGAGAAATTGAAGTGCCTTATGGCCAGGAAAAACCTTCACTATCATTTTAGTGCTGATTCCCACCCTCTATTCTAGTCCGGGTTTGTACATTCTATTCTAATCATTTCATCTAAAGTATTTACTCTCCCAACGTGTTGTAAATATTGGACTTTAATGCATCCCCTTTAACTAAACTCTAATTTGTAATCGGATGTTGAACTAACTTTACTTCTCATTTTCGGATTTGATCTCTTCTTAGGCAGCTGCAAGTTCGGAGTATGTCCCCTGACAAATCATTTCAATATAATGAGAGTAATAGCCCTAGGGCTGTAGGGGAATTTCAGATTAGTTCTGGTAGACCACGTGGCTGAAGGAATTGCATAGAGACCACAATTTAACGATGATAACCTCACTGCTTATTAGCCAAAATCAATAACTTGAATTTTTAAAATCTGGATAAACAAAAGATATCATGTAACTTTTTAAAATTCAGTTTTGTGACCTCCGTTCATAGGAATTCCTCTAATTTGAGGTAGTAATTTGAGTTTTATGCTGCCAACTATTCAGCCAGGCTGCAGTAGAATATGCAGTCGCACACAGTCGAGAGTTGCCTTTTGCTGCTGTTGATTAAACTACAGACACTCATTATCCAGACTCACACAGATATTGGTATCGGTTTATTATTGTCGTAGGCACTGAGATACAGCGAGAAACTTTATCTGCAAGTCATCCATACAGGTCATTTCAAAGTATCAGTGCTTTGAGATGGTATAGGAGGAAGGCAAGGACAATGCAGACTGAAGTGTTACGGTTCCAGAGAAAGTACAGTACAGGTAGACAATCAGGTCCAAGGGCCATGATGAGGAAAAGAGTTCATTTGCAAAAATCTTATAACCACAAGGCTCAAGAATCTGTCCTTCAGGCTGGTGGTGTACATCTTCAAACTTCTATACCTTCTGCCCAGTGGGAGGGGTTGTGAGGGTTTTTTGATGATGCTGGCTGCTTTTCCTAGGCAGCAAGTATAGACAGAGTGTAGACACATCTGATTGGAAGAAGCAGTAGAAGGTAACTGCTGTCTATGCTACAGTGGCTCAGAAGTGATAAAAAGAGACTGTGCAATGATAAAGTATGTTCCATGGCCTCAGGGCAGCCCAAGGCGTATTACAGCTAATGCAGTACTTTTGAAATACAGTTATTGTTGTAATGTGGGTAACATGATGACCAATTTGTAACAAAACAACCTCCCAAAACATTTCTGCCTTCTTAATCTGTTAACAATGTTGGAAATCAGAGAAAAGATAATCAATATAATGCAAGCCCTAAGTCTCAAGTTCCACATTCACTGGTCTGTTTACAGCAAATGTGGTCATGTCCTTGATTATCGCCACTGGGAAGAGGCCAGTTTCTTGCTTTAGAGGAAGATAGTGTTGGAGCAAGGAATCTAAACTTTATTTTCAGAAAAAAAATAATGTATATTTATAAATCTATAGACTGGCCACTGGTGTAGAGGCAGCAGCACTGAACTTCACAGCAGATAGTCCAGAGTTCGAACTGGCCAGGTCCCAACTTTGGCAGCAGCAGTATCTGCGTGGAAGAAAGGCCTGGCAATCTACTTCTGTATCTTGCCACGAAAACCCCATGGACAACTAGACTACGCATTGGGTCGCCATAAGCTGACAATGACTCAAGGGAATTCAACAACAACATAAATATAAATATGCTTCTAAAGAGAAGCTCCAAGAATACTAGATAAAGTTACCAAAGAAAGTGGAAAAGGAGGATTGACCATCAGCAGAGAGGCAGACCAAATGTATGATTGTCACAAAAAAGAAAGAAATACAGAAATGCAAACTGAAAGTGACGACAGAACAAGTAAACAAACATGGAAGTTCAATTACTTAGGGAGCACGATAATGTCTGACTGTAGGGCTGATGTTGAAGTTAGAAGAAGGATTGGGATTGCTACATGCATGTTTGAGTGTTTGAGCAAGATGCTAAAGAGTAACATAATTTCTACGGGCACAAAACTCACTGCTGCAGTGCCTCCTTCATTCCACACCAACATACGGAAGTGAATGTTAGACAATATCAGATCAAAGCGAGGGAATACTCAAAACTGCAGAGATGTGGTTTCTGAGACAAACTATGAACATATCGTGGAAGGACAGAGTAACAAATGAGGAAGTGTGAAAAGCCGGAATAAGAAGGGAGCTGATATCATCAATCAGAAAATGGCAGATGGAATTTCTAGGATATGCACTGAGCAAAGAGAAACTTGACAGGAAAAATTGATGGGGGAAAAAGTCACTGTTGACCGGGTATGACATTCATGAGTTCCATCAGTGGAAGGACAGGCAAAAGTTTTGAAGAGCTTATTCAAAATTCATAGAATAAAGATAGATGGAAGACAATGACCGCCCACATGATAGGACAGGGCACATGATGATGATGATATTTTATATATAAAATATAAATAAATATACACTGTGTGTGTGTGTGTGTGTGTGTGTGTGTGTGTGTGTGTGTGTGTGTGTGTGTGTGTGTGTGTGTGTGTGTGTGTGTGTGTGTGTGTGTGTGTGTCTTTCTCTACTTTTATTATAGCTTAAGTTCCATACATTATGTTACAAGGTATCAATGACACATGTTTCCTGTTTAAACAATACACCCACAAAGTATTTGAGTAGTTGTGGCACAGAAACCAGCCCTGTGTGTTCGATGGTGGCTGAACCCTAGACCGTGGTCATTTCCGCACTGAGCTTCAGTGTATCCCCTCAGCATATCCTCCTCCACTCTGGAATGTGCCAGCCGGCAACATTTACTTGAAGACATGTCCTTACCCTGGAAGACCAACAAGTTTCAGGCAACTCCAATGTGCATCTTACACCGAGTTTAAAGGTTTAAAAATTAGCTTTATTTGTCACGTGTAGTACATCGAAATTTTGAAATATACAATGAAACGTATCATTTGTGTCGACGACCAATACAGTCGGAGCACGTGCTGGGGGCAGTCTGCAAGTGTCACTGTGCTTCCAGCACCAACATAGCATGCCCAGAACTTATTAACCCTAACCTGCACATCTTTGGAACGTGGGAGGGAACTAGACCACCCAGAGGAAACTCATGCAGTCATGGGGAAATCACATAAACTTCTTAGAAACAACAATAGGAATTGAACCCTGATTGGTAATTGTTACGTATTCAGGCAACAATAAATATATGTGAGTTAGGCAAGGGTTTTTATAACAAATAACACGTTTATTAAACACTGAAAACAAACCCCCCAAAAGTAAACAAACACTAACGTAACCGGAAAACAGCTGCTGTGCGGCAGCTTAACAGCTCTTAAAGCAATGCAGCTCTAACAGTTCTTAAAGCGATGTTGCAAAAACAGTTCTTTAAAGCGATATTGCCAAAAGTTCAAAATGCTCAGTCCATTTAAAAGGAGAGACTTTTTAAGGCGATTTAAATTCTCTTCCACGTAGTTTTCCTTCGATCCCCGGCGTCGAACTCTTCCCACGAAGAATTTTATAAAACGTAACGGTTTAAAGGCACTGACCTCTTCTTCCACACTGTCCTCAATCTCCTGCTATCCCGCAGAGATTAACACGAGAACAGCCAACGAAATCCTTCCGAATGAGGATCACACAAGGTCGAAACCATTCCACCGTCGAAATTCAATTCTCCTCGATCTTTAACTCCCGAACTTCTATCTTCACTCTCCACTAATTCTTAACTAGCAGTATTGTAAAGAAACTGCTGGCAATGACCTTTTAAACTTTAGGCATTAGATAAAACTTCATTTTTCAACTAAACTGCGTCATCACGTTAAATCACGCAGTGGCATGAAGTCAGCTTGGCAAATCCAGCCACGAACTGCCCCTCCCCACAGGGTGGGGTCCTCCTCTTATACCCTGTAAAAAAAACCTGTCACATGATCTCTACTGGCGGGAAAATGACATCACTCCACCATCACAAGCCCATTACCTCAAGTCCAGTATAGCTTCAACCCCAGTCACGTGACAAGGGTACCACTGTCACATGTCACGAGTACGTAACAGTAATCTCTGATCTGTAAAGCATTACACTAACTGTTACGCTACTGTATTGCCCCATGAGCTGATGATCTTCCAGCATCATCTGATGTTTGTATTTATTATGAGTCTCTGGGAACAGCCTGTAGATCTCAAGATCCTCTGTTGTGGGCCTGAACGAGGATACAGCAGCCCTGTTTACAAATATAGAGCCCATGAGGAAGTGGACTCTGCATCTCATCCACACTACAACCATCTTGAGAGCCGAATGCAGTGGAGATGAGATTCCCGTTGTACAGGAAGGGTCAGGTGGTGAGGACCAACCAGTGAGAAGGAACTCTTCTCCAACATTCCCAATTTCTGGTTCACCTGGGTTATCCAATCCAGCCAATTCTAGCCACAAGTCCTTCTCCTCCAGACCAGAATCCAGCTTCTTCAGGTCATCAGTCCTGATAGTAGAAGGACTGGAGGATCCTTGAGGCCAGTGGCAGAAGAACATGACCTCTCTTTTGCTGTGACTGATTCTGGGCCTTGAAGCCAGTTCAAACTGGTCCCAGATGCAGATCAGTCATGAGTCTGAACAAAACTTGGTGACACTGTTCATGTGCAGGGAGGCTTTGATCTGAATGCCCCCCCCCCATTACCAAGCATTGTCTCCCCTCTTATGTCCACAACATTCCTGATGGATTCAGCAGAGGGCTTCATGCCATACTCAAATAATAGAGCGGAGTGGGCAGCCTTGCCTGACTCTATTTCCCCTTTACTTTGGACTGCACTATTGTTGTCTGTGTAGAGCAGTTTGATCCATTTCCTGACTCTTTCCCTAGAGCTCACATTGGACAGCATGTACATAATCTATGTGTGCCATACCCTGTCAATCTCCTTCTCCTTGTCCATGCGATCAGGCAGCTGTCCACATCTGTCCCACACTTAGGCAATGGTATCCCTGACAGTCGTGATTTGGGTCAATCACCTCTCCCAAAAGAGGCTTGATTGGCGATGACATTGGACAGAACCTTGAGATATGGATCACGAATGTTCTCTGTCCCCTCTTTCTGCTTGCAGATGAGCAACATGATGTCCTTCCTCAGGGATTCTAAAAGGAATAGTGCCATGCATTTCCAGTGGGCCTGTGCCCACCCAGTCCCACGGAGCCAAATTCAAACTGGCTGGTACATCAGTATTTCCGGCAGTTTTATTCTTCTCGGAGGTACAGATGGAGCCTGTCTGCTCTTCAGGATCAGTCAGGTACCCAGAGTCTCTTGTTTACTGTTGTCTAAAACATAGAAAAATAAAGAACAAGAAGTTTTGAGGATCTGTGCTGGTAGATAACTCTCTGTCACTGAAGCATCTGCAGATCCTCCATTCATCTGACTACTGAGGGAAGTTTGTTTTTATTTTGAAAAATTAGATACAGAGAATGCAGTGCAATCAGTTCATGTCCTTCTTTATGCTCATAATATCATCCAGTCAATGCATTAATTGTGTCATCAAACCAGTATGAATGTCCGTAAAACACCAATCTTACTTTTTAGTTGTTTTTAAAATAATAACACAAATGAGACGTTTGAGCGGTTGACCCACACAACCAGCCTCTCAGTGTCCAGTGACAGCAGGAACAGAGACTAGTATCTTCCTCCACAGAGGTTTTACAGTGGCTGTACTGAGCTTCAGCACATCCTTCTGACCCTGAAATGTGCCAGTCAGCAGAATTTGCTTGTGGACATCTTGATACATTGAAAGACCAACAAATTTCTAACAGAGTGAAATGCGCCATTCACAGAGTTAATCTTCCAGCTGAGGAATGTGTTCACTGCCCACAATGCAAATTGTGGCAGCCTGTTTCCTCACTATTCCAAAATTCAATATACAGACCCGCTTCTTGCATATTTGTCAGGATGTGGTGCTTTACGTTAAAAGACCCATGTGAAAGGGCTGAAGTAAATGCATAAAAGTAGTTTAAGTATCAGTTTGTTCACTCAAGTGCTTATCAATGTGCTACTATTACAGAGGAGCATATTTTGCTGTGGAGATTCACCTTAAATTTGATCATGTAAACTACTGACCTTGAGAATCAGCATCAAAAAGAGGACATTCAGTCCATCGCTCCATACACTAGCTCTCTGAAAGATCCATACATCAAACATACGTCAGGTTCATGCTTATCGACTACAGCTCAGCATTCAAAACCATTCATTGTACTGCTGCCATAGAGTTAACAAATTTCACAACATATGATAGTAAAATTGATTCTGATTCTGTACCTCCCTCTGCAACTGGATCCTCAATTTCTTCATTAAGAAATCATAGTCTGTATGGAGCAGTGATAACATTTCCTCCTCACTGAGGCACACCTCAAAACTGCATGCTTAGCCCAGTGCCCTGCTCTCTCTACACTTTTGACTGTATTACCAAGCACAGCTGAAGCACCATCTAAAAGTTCACAGATGACACCACTGTTGTTAGTAAAATCTCAGGTGGTGATGAGAGGGCATACAGGAGTGAGGTATGTTGATTAAGTAGTGCCACAACAAGAACTTTGCACACAATGTCGGCAAGACCAAGCAATTGACTACGGACTTCAGAAAGGGGAAGTTGGGAGACCATTCACCGGTCCTCATCAAGGGGTTAGTTATGGAATGGGTGAGCAGCTTCAAGCTCCAGGTTATTAACATTTTGGAAGATCTGTCATGAGCCATACACTCATGCAGAAGCCATGCCAGCGGCTCTACTTGGGTAGGTAGTTAATGAGATTTTCTCTGTCCACAGATGTATGATGGAGAGCATTATGATTGGTTGCATCACCGCCTGGTATGGAGCCTCCAACACAACGGATTGCAAAGGGCTGCAGATGGTTGTGGAATCAGTCAGTTAAATCACGTTACAACCCTCTTCCCCATCAAGGACACCTCCCAAAAAGGAGGCAGCTATCGTTAACGACCCTCACCATCTCACCAACATGCCCTCTTCTTGTTACTACCATCAGGAAAGGGGTATAGAGCCTGAACACTCAGAAACAGCTTCTCCTCTCTGCCATCAGATTTCTGAACATCCTAGGAACCCTAGATTACTGTCTCATTATTTTTTACCCTGTTTGTTTGTTTTGTAATTTATTTCAATTTCATGTCTTTGCACTAAACTGCTGCTGCTGGAAGACAGCAAGCTTCATGTCATAAACACAAGATTCTGCAGATGCTGGAAACCTTGAGCGACACATCATGTGTAAGACAGTGGCAATAAACCTGATTATAATTCTGATTCTCAATTCACTCTGTTTCTCTTTCACCGACTTATTTAAAAAATGTTTCTCTATTATTTACCCACTTCCCTTTTAAGAGGAATCCAAGTTGAACTTTCAACACTGGTTTTGATACAACCCGCTTCCACCCCACCCCCACCACGTAGACAGGCCTCCAAAGCTTCAGAAGTTCCTCATCAAATATTTCCAATTCTATCATTCTCTCCTATGAATCTTCCTAAAGCACTCCCCTTCATCTAGGTCATTAGTCAGCAGTCATTATACGCCTTATGCATCTATTCTCTTGTTGGCAATTGAACCATGATGCATCTCAGCATATTTTACTCATCAAAGACACACCACAAGTAATGGTGAAGTCATGAAGCAGGGTTACAGTCTGAACATTAATCAGCCCTTGGCCTCCACAGATGCTGCATGACCTGCTGAGTCCTTCCAGCAGTTTGCTTTTCTCTCCAGATTTTAGCATTAACAGTCTCTTCTGTCTCCAAACAAATTTAGCTTTTCGTTGTTGTTTAGTAAGACTTCCTCCTCTTTGAGATTATTAGGGCATATTCTGGAGTTAGGGTATATAGCAAATATTAGTTTCACTAGCAACTAATCTTCAGATTTGAATGTGGATTACAGATGGGATTTTTAAAACGCTGCGTAGAACAATTAGACGTCAGACTCCTGCATATGCATGAACGCAGCCTAGAGTCAGTGGAGATTAACAGTCAGTTTGGGTGTCTGGAGTGTGAGTGTGGAGGAAGTGCGTGAAAACTATATGTAATTCAAAGGAAGCATTGTAGATACAGTGTAACTATAGAATTGTCCGGTTGTTACTTTTGATCTTTAGCAAATAAAAATGCCATGTAATATATTGGTTTTAAAGGTCACTTCCTCCAAGAGTGTCTCAATATGATGCCTGCTACTCAATTTGTTGAATAAAACTCGTCTATATTGTTACATTCCCAGTAACCGGGTGACTTACCAGCAAAGATAGAGAGGTCCGCTGAAGCCTGATGATACTATTTTCAAACATTTTATTTATAAAGGGGCACAAACGTATGGTTAATACAAAACATTCAGATCATATACATCGTCAAAACTCAATCTAAAGCACAGGTATAGTAATAATCAATCACAAATAAGCTCTATCGTTGTCTAGGGGATACTGAGTCCAATGGAATATAAGAGTCACTCAAAGTCTGCAGGCTTCCCCGTTTCGGGAACCGCTGGCATTTCACGTGTTGGAGAGAGAGAGAAGGAACACTTGCCCGTCGTCCTTGCGAAGCAAATCCCTGTTGTTAGTTAAAGTGGTTTTTCCTTTTGGTTTCAGCCACAGACTCCCGATCCGGAATCTAATGCACGTGGCTTCCTTCAGAATGGCTTCCCGCTCCGACGGGAAGCGCTATCGTGTCTTCTTCGTGTGTCTCCTTGGTGCGTCTGAGGCCCCACCTCGGCAGCCCACCTTTTATCTGGACTGGCAGGGTTGTAGATGTCAATCAGGGTGGGGGTGAGGCAATCTTTCCCCCATCACCCATCTCACATTGCCCTGAGGGTTTGCACGTAGTCCAGTTCCTTATTCCACAAAGGTGTCTCCCAAGACAATGGCTATGTCCAAGGCTTTTGTCTTGTTGAGCGGCCAGTCCGCATTCCAAACCGTAAGGCTCTCTCTCTTGCGATTCTCACAAAGGAGGGGGCTGGGGTTATAACAATATCCACTCGCTTCAGTGTTTCTCCGGTGACTTTGTTCACGTCAGAACAGGGATGTCCTCCCAGTTGATATCTATTTATCTGGGAGAGGATTCTTCAAGGATTCATGTGTGCTGGACACAGCTGGATTCACAGCGCCAAAGGAAAACTCACCAGCGTCCCCAAATGTTGCCGCAGGGAAATGTGCTGAAGCAGCATCACAAAAGACAGTTCAGCGTTTAAAGTGACAGCTCCCTTTTTTCTTTTATGTCAAAGCTATCCTTAATTGCCATTGAATTGGACAGCCGGCTAAGACATTTTACAAGGCAGACGAAAGTCAGCCAAATTGCTAAGAGCCTGGAGTCACATGCAATCTGGGCAGATAAAGGCCACAGATTTTCTTCTCTAAAGTACATCAGTGATCAGATGTCTCTTCTAAAAGGTACATTTCCTATAACAGTCCCATAATCAAAAGTGAGGGTAATGATTTTGTATCTTACTGGAATGATAGAAATCCTAAGAAATTCCAAATACAGTCAAAATATCCATTAGCAGTTTCTGAACAAGTTCAACTTAACTGATTACTTTTAGCAGAAGGTAGGAAAATAATAATTTACAAAACCTTTTTTACTATTTGTTGATGTCCATTTATTGAGTAGTGCCAGAGGACATGTTACTTGTGGAACTACATCAGCTGACTGTCATTGTCAAGTCAAACACATTCAGCCCAGGCAATGACCCAAGTACTGAATAATCTAGAGACCAAAGTAAATGGCTCACCTGAGGTTTCCGTTCCCCTCTTTCCTGGCTTTCGGCTGCTACACTAAGGAGCAACCAGGGGCGAGGAATATGGTGCAGAGGTGCAGCTAATAGAACTGCTGTTGCTCTACAGCTCCAGTGACCCAGGTTCAACCTTGACCTCAGGTGTTGCTTGTGCAGAGTTTGTATGTTCTCCTGTGACCACCTGGGTTTCCCCAAGAGCTTCTGTTTCCTCCCACGCCCCCATGTTTTGCAGGTTAGTAGGTTAATTTGCTGCTGTAAATGTGGTGAAAGAGGTTTAATGTTAGTGGGAGCTTGATGTTTGACACATTCAGCAGGCAAAGGGCCTGCTTACATGGTACATGACTCAAAGACTCTATGACTGCATGACTTGTGTAGCAACTACCAAGACACAAAGGTCTTCCAGTATTATGGGGTTTGGGGAAAGGGAATGGAGGACAAGGTGTTTGAGATGGTTCTCGGTTATATTGAAGTAATTTGTCATCTTCTTTCAAGGTCTTTACAAATACCTTGCACAAGCAATTCTACTAGATTTCTTTCTCTACCTTAATGAAGAACAAGAAGATGGTAATAGGGAATCAGAACTCTAAATGTTTAAAGAGAAGAAAGACTGTACATTTATTTGTTGCTTTTCACAACCTTAGATTATTTCCAAAATACTTTACGGGCTGGCAGCCATATTATGCAAAAAGTAATGTGAGATTGGTGTGACAATGGTTAATGTATAAATGGTGGCCAAAATGTTGAATGAACTCCCGTGTTCTTCTTCAAGATTTAAGATTCAAGATTGTTTAATGTCATTTCCAGTACACAAGTGTAAAGGAGAACAAAATAATTGTTACTCCAGATTGGATGCAATACAAAGAATAGATAAAGATAATAATACTTAAGATAGCTTATTATACAGATTGGCCGTACCTCCATTAGGGAGTGTCTGTACATAAGGTGACTGACAGGGAATGATAAAGTACTGATGCTTGGGGATGTGGAGGGGTGGGTTAGTGGCTGGAGGTGCTTGGGGAGAGTAACTGTTTTAGAATCTGGTGGTCCTGGCTTGGGTGCTATGCAGCCACCTCCCTGATGGGAGTGGGACAAACAGTCCATGAACCAGGTGGATGGGATCCTTCATGATGTTACTGATCCTTTTCTAGCACCTTCCCATATGTATGTATATATCCTTGATGGCGGGTATGCTGGTGCTGATGATGCATTGGCCAGTTTTGATTACATGTTGTAGAGTCTACGTGACTGCCACAGTGCAGATTCTGTACTATGCAGTGATGCAGCTCTCTACTGAGTACCCTCTACTCTCTACTCATGTCTCTAGAGAGTGATATGAGTATAGACGTACATAGTCCAGCTCAGTTCAGCCTCTTCAGGAACTAGAGGCATTGGTGAGCTTTCCTGGCTGTTAAAATGTGTTCTGGCACCATGAGAGGTTGTCTGAGATATGCACTTCCAGGAGTCTGAAACGGCTCCAGTGTCCACTGCTGTGCCACCGATGTAAAAGTGCCATCCAGTGCCTTTATAAATAGGTGAGGTGACCGACCTGATCTTGGTTTAAAAGCTCACCAAAAGAGAACACCAGTGACAATGCAGCATGCCGTCAATCCTATAATAGAGCATCAGCCTATGTTATGCGCCATAAATGAACCTTCAGGTTTTGTTATGTTTAATTACCCCATAATCGTTTACAGCAACCTATTGTGATGGTAGTGGATTTTAAACAAGTTGATTTGAAATAGAATTTTTAAAAAAACACTTCAATTAGTGAAAAGTTCCCATAATGGTTTGTTTCTGTCACTGTTTCAACAGAACCTCAAACCATCAACTGAACAGAATAGTGTTCTTCAATTGAGTTTAATCAGAGCCATTTCAAAATTCTCAACACAAATTGTACATTAGAACCTCTCTCTGCAGAAACATGCAATCTATTTATTAAAACTGGCATGTACAAGAAAGATGATTATTGTTTTTGAGAATTGAGCCTACTAAACAGACTTTGCAATCCATCCCATCTATAGCCACAGAGTAAATATTTACTTTGCATGTACCCGAATGGATGTTGGCAGCCATTCCAGGAACTGGAAAGTGGATTGGCATCACCAATTAAACTGTTCTCAATCCTGTATAAATAAAATGTCATAAAGAAATAAAATAAAGATATAATTACTACAACTGTAACCATGTTTATGAAACTATCAATATACTAAGCAAAATATTTCTGAGAAGTTAAATACTGAATTCATCAGAGGCCAGAAGACCTCTCCAAGTATTTATTCTGGGCTTATATTTTTACCTTTCTACTCATGTGTTGTTCCTGGAAAAAGAACAGTGTCATTGAGAGGAAGGTTTCCAGAGATTTTTCTTACTACTGACAGATTTGTGGTCTTTTCCCAATAGGTGTGAGTCCAATATAATTCAAACATCATATTGCTTGTGACTTATACTTAATTTGATGCAGGACCATCACTAACCATCAATGTTCATTCAAACATGGGCCATCCTAAAGGCAAGTGTCTTAGTGCTGTGACAATACATACCTGGGGTCTCAGAGATGTGAAATGTATTGCTTTTCCCTTATAAAATGTTAAGTCTGAGAATGAACTCGTGCCTTAACGAAGGTGATGTTTTGGAGGTAAGCAAATTGACAAGTCAGCACAGGCAGGCACTTGCCGATATCCACCCTGCTAACAGGTGACACCTGCCATTCGTTTCCAACTCATCACCTGCAACCTATTTAATCCTTGTTAATTCATCAAACCAGTCAGTTGTTGCCAGCCTTCAGTTACCTTGTTGCCTGTGATGTTTAGTACCTGTTCTCTTGTTTCGTGGCCCCTTGTGGCTTATTATTTTGCAGTTTATTATTAAATTTATTGCTCCCTGTTAAATTGTCTCAGCTGTTCTGCATTAGGGTCAAGGCTCCTCTACATTTCCTGACAGGATGAGTGAACCAGTGATTGACCGAGCAGACTTTGCTCGCCTAAAGGAGCTCGTTTGTAAACATGAGCACATGATGCAGAAGCAGCAGGAAACCATTGAGCATCTGCTCACCACTCTCAACCAACTCTCCATCTCGATAGAGCAACCCCTCGCCAGCCAGCCTCCTCCATCAAAGCCCTGGATTTCAGTGTCCATGTGGTTTGACGGATCCCCAACTTGATGCTGCAACTTCCTGCCCAAACGTACCTTGCACTTCGAGCTTCAGCTATCTCTTTATTTTTACAGACTGGGCAAAGATTTGTCATCTCTCTCTTGACTAGTGAACTCTGACCTGGGCTGCTGCTATCTGGGACAATAAGACCTGCAGATACAACAGATACTAGGACCTCTCCGCTGAGATGTATCGGGTTTATGACCATCTGGGAAGTGAGATCAAGGCAGTGGACTGCATACTTCACCTGTGTCAAGGCTCATGCTTTGTACTGGATCACACGGTGGAATTCGCAGGGTAGTGCAGCTGGAATGTTGAAACAATGCCGGTCCATTACTCGGAGCATTTGCAAAAATGGGCGTCTACTTGGGAGGTGCTCACCAACCTCGAAAGCATCTTATGGAACGATCCTCCATATCACCAGTTCCACTCCCAGAAACATTACAGGCTGTAGGACCCTCATCAACACACCCTCAGAACCCATATGGTTATAGAGAGCTTCCTTAATGCCCTAAGACGGTGACTTGTGCACCTGCTGCGGGGCAGCCAACCACCAAAACATCATTTGCCCTCTGTGTCTTGGAAGCGTCACCACAGGTAGAGACAGGGACCTTCTACCTGGTAAACCATTCACCCCAAGGCATAATGATGGACACAGAGAAAGTGCGTACCTTTGTTAAATAGCCCATTGGCACTCCCTCAAACAGCTACAGTGCTTCTTGGGCTTCTACCGCCATTTCATTTGAAACTACAACCAAATCGCCAGCCCTCTAACCAAGTCACCTACCTCATAGATAAGCTGGTCTGCTGCCACAGGCCACACTTTTCAGGAGCTCCAACTGCTACAGCACTGCTCCCATTCTCTGCCATCCAAACCCCTCGGGACCTTTTGTGGTACAGGTGGCCTGGGCACCCAGGCCATCCTCTCCCAGCGAGGACCGAACAGGAAGATGCAACCTTTTACCTTCTTCTCATGCAAGTTCAACTCAACACAGTGTTATTCTGCAGTAGGAGACAGAGCTACTTGCCTTGAAATGGGTCTTGGAGGAATGGAGGCATTATCTGATAGGAAACACTGAGCCCTTCCTGATCTGAACTGACCAGCAGGACTGCATATCCATACAACAGACCCATCAACTCAACCCTGATGAGGCTCACTGGGCCCTCATCTTCAAGCAATTCAACTTCACCATCTCTTACCAACTCAGCTTCTAGAACACTAAGGGCTTTTCACCACTCTTCAATCAGCTGAAATGGAGATCGACCCTCATATCATCATTCCATCCTCCCAGATTCTCACTCAACCATCTGGGATTTTGAGAACCGGATCCGCCAGACCCTACAACACAAATCTGCTCTGGCCAATATATCTGACAACCACATGTTCACATTGTAGGCCATGCACTCTGAGGCATTCCAGGGGGCTCCACTCCTCATCCCCCTCTGGCCATCTTGGGGCGTGATGGACTCTGGATTTTCTGTGAAGTCGGTTCTGGAAGCCCAAAATGGTAACAGATGTACATCAGTTTGTTGCTGACTGCCCTTAAAGTGCTCAGTCAAATTCCTCCAACCTGTGGCCCTCTGGGCTCCTGCAGCCCCTACCGGTCCCTCGACACCATGGATTTCATCAGGGGTTTGTCACCTTCCAACGAGCCACAGTGATCATGACAGTGGTGGACCGGTTCTCCGAAGCCAACCACTTCGCTGCCCTCCCCAAACTTCTACCAGACGTTGAGAAGGCAGACCTGGTTCTCTAATATGTGGTTCACCTCCATGGCTTCCCTTGGGATATTGTGTCAGACTGGGGCCCACAATTCGTCTCCCACTTCTGATGTGCCTTCTGTTCCTTCCTCTGTGTCTCAGTGACTAATTCGCATCCGCAGGCCAATGGACAGTCAGAAAGAGCCAATCAGCAAATGGAGAAGTTGCTACAATGCTTTGCCGCTGCTAAACCTACCATATGGAAGAAGTATCTGTTCTGGGTTGAACTGTCCCACAGTTTATGTACCTCCTCTGTTACAGTATGTCACTCTTTGAAGTGCTTCATGGCTCCTAAACCCCATTGTTCCCTACAGTGGAGCCAACAGTGAAGGTCCTGTCCACAGGGCCCTGGTTCATCCACCACTGCTGAAATGCTTGGAAGAGGGCACAGAGAGCCATCCTAGCTGCCAACCGCGTTTTATGCCACCAAGCTAACCATCAGCGGTGCCCAGCCAGACTCTGGCCTAGTGACCATATCTGGCTGTCCGCCAAAGATCTGTCCCAGCACACTGATTCCCAGGAGCTTTCACCCTGGTTCATTGATCACCCATTGCATCAATTCAGCCTCTTGCCATCTCCAGCTGCCACCATTCCTCAGGATCACACCTACCTTCCACATGTGCTGCTTCAAACCTGGTGTCCGCAGACCCCTCAACCCACCTGAGTCCGCACCCCTGTAACCAAGGATGGTGGAAGGTAGTCCAGGGCACACGGTACTCCGGTTGATGGATTCACAGTGTCGTGAGCAGAGTGGGCATTACCTGGTCAACTGGAAAGGGTAGTGCCTGGAGGAGAGGTCTTGGATGCCATCCAGTTTTATCTTGGATCCGTCACTCATTGAGTTGTCCACTGATCCCATCTGGATTTCCCTGGCCGTCGGGTGCAGCCGTCGTGGGGGTGAGGTCCTGTCAGGGCAATGCAGATGGGCACCTCCCAGTAAATGGAATCACCTGCCAGTTGTTTCCAACTCATCATCTGCAGGCTACTTAAACCCAGCTCTCGTCCACTGCCCTTAATCACTCAGCAAACCAGCCAGTTTCGACCAGTTGCTGCTTGCCTTCTGTTAGCACGGTGCCTGTGATGTTTAGTACCTGTTCTCTCTTATTTTGTGGCCCCTCATGGTTTATTATTTTACAGATTATTATTGAAGTTATCATTCACCGCTAAATTGTCTCCGCTACTCTGCTTTTGGGTCAAGCCTCCTCTACACTTCCTGACACAAACAGGTGTTTCCCCGTAATGCTGCAATGAAGCAGGCGATCGGGCAGAATGGTCAGAACAGTCATGTTTATCCAGCTTGTGAGTCAAAAATTCCAATATTGGAAGTCTAGATTCAAAACAAAAGATGCTGGAAGCATTCATGCAGCACTTGTGGAAAGGGAAACAGAGTTGAAGTTTTAAGTCAGCGGTATTCAGCATGGAACATTATCTCTGTTTTTGTTGCCTCAGATGCTGTCTGAGCTGCTAAGTGTTCTCATCGTTTTCTGTTTTCATTAAAGATCTTGTATTAGGTTCCCATTTCACTCACAGCGTTCTGGCATTGGAGCTGAATTTGAATATTATGTCATGTTCCAAAAATTTACATGCTTTGATCATAGTGGTAATACAACAGCAAGCCAGAGTAGAAATGATTTGGTAATTTCCTTGCCATTCAAGCTTAATGGCCACTCACTAAAAGGAGATTGAGGTTGATTTCATCTACTCATTTTTCACGTGGCTACCTTCCACTCACTTCAACCATACTGTTATTGAGAGAAGTTACTGCGGATTATGTTGCCTCTGTTTGAACAGATTCTGATTATGGACTAAATTAACTTGGTGCTAAAGACTGTTGTAAATCATATACTTGCAACAGATTGCCTGGCACAGCGTTGTCAATAAATATTCTTCGCAAGTAACAACAGAATTTCCATCTGATTAGGGCAAATCTTTTTGCCATCATGATGCAGTCTCATGGAAAGTTTTTGGGGTTGAAGCTGGCTTGCCAGTGAGTCAGCGCCTGTCACATGACTCTCCCTATTTATTAATTATTAGCTTCTCTGATAATCATTAGCAGAGTTGTATAAGGAAGGACTCTTTGATTAGCCATAATCTGTATTACAGTAACTCAGGGAAATGAGCTCTGCCTCAATTGAATTGCCAATTATCCCATCTTCCTTTCATCATAGTTTTTAGTCTATTTTATTTCTACTTTGTTAGTTTTCATGGTTCTTTAATCTGTTCATTTTGTACATTTTTCATCTATTTTGTGCTTTGATCTGAATATTAGGAAGTATTCACGCTGAAGCAAAAACAGCTGAATGTCATCTAGACGATCAGCAGAAAGTTCACTACAAGTGAAGCATTTTGAAGATTTCAGAAGGATAGCTAAGAGCTTTATAAAAGAACAGGCCTGAAACCAATAAGACATTACAGGACACAGACTGTTTAAAGCAATATTGTGTGGCTTTAAAACATTCCAGATGTAATATTTCAGTGGTAGTAGTATGTATCTTTAAAGTGCTTCCTGCCTTGTTTGATGTGTTTTCATTCACTGATTGTTTTTGTGATATGTAGTTGATGTAGTGGTTGATGTTGGTGCTTTCAGTGGAGATAAGGAAAGGCAGCAGGTGTTTCACAATAGCCTAGCTGTATTGTCTGTTTTTGTTATCTCTGTGCTCACATTATTTCCAAGGCACGGCCAATTGTTTGGGACCGCAGGATGACGTAAGTAAATGTGGCTACTAGAATTATGCATTTATTGAGATACTGCACAGAATAGGCCCCTACAGCACTTCGAGCCATGCTGCCCAGCAGTCCCTTGATTTAGTCCTAGCCTAATCACAAGACAATTTACAATAATCAATTAACTTACCAACTGGTACGTCTTTGGACTGAGGGAAGAAACTGGAGCACCTGGAGGAAGCCTATGTGTTCACAGCGAGAAATTCCTTACAAGCAGTGGTAGGAGTTATATTGGATCCTACTGTTTAATTCTTAGATTAGACTGTTCAATTGTTATATTCTTTGCATTTTAACAATAAATTGCCTGCTTACATTTTAAGTAGTTTTTATATACAAGTTACAGTGTTAATATGTAGCTATTTAATATATCTCCTTGTGGTTACATATGTATGATTCTGGAAGCTTCTTTCGGTGCTGCATTATTTGAATAAGATCTCTCTCTGTGGTTTACTCTTACCTACAAATTTGAATATCCTTATCTATGGTTATAAAAACAGTTGACCTCAAGGCAGGACCCTCTTACTGTTAGGACACACACTCAACCACACCAGCTTCTGGGTTTTAGATGCTCTAACTCTCTGGAAAATAAATAGCTGGCACGGCCCCTTTAAAGACTCAGACTGCCCCGTTGATTGGTCGCCATGTTTAGGCGCCAGCATTTAATATTTAAAGAGAGCATGAACTGAGGTTCGGCGTTCAACCATCAGCTTAGCTTTAGATTTTCATCTAGTTTAGACCACGACTTCACTTCAGTCTTGTACCATGCCTCAATTCTCATCTCCGATACTCCAGCACTCAGGTCCTAACCAACCTTGCCTAGGTCTTTTGTCACACTTAGTCACTTTGTCCTTAAGTCTTCTGCTACTAGCTTCTGCTCTTGTTACTGTCCATTTCCATTTTCTCTTTGTTCTATTGATGCTTAATAATAGGATTGTAAAGCAAAAAGTTTCGTGCCACTTTCCTGATTACTGAAAGGACCTTAGATATTACACACACACACACACACACACACACACACACACACACACACACACACACACACACACACACACACACACACACACACACACACACTGCCATGTCACATTGACTCTGACTGGGGAACACATTTCACTAGGAGTTTTCTTCAGGAATTATATCAATTGATGAACATTAAATGGCCTTTTCATTGTGCACAGGAATGAAAAGTATAGGAATAGAATGAGGTGGAGGATAAATGCGTGGCTGAGAGATTGGAGCAAGAGGCAGGGATTCAGATTTCTGGATCAATGGGACCTCTTTTGAGGCAGGTGTGACCTGTACAAAAAGGACGGGTTGCACTTGACTCCCAAGGGGACCAATATCCTGGTGGGGAAGTTTGCAAAGGCTTTTGGGGAGAGTTTAAACTAGAATTGCTGGAGGGTGGGAACTGAACTGAAGTGATGGAGGAAGGGGCGGTTGGCTCACAAATAGAGAAAGCTTGGAGACAGTGCGAGAGGGAGGATAGGCAGGTGATGGAGAAGGGATGCGCTCAGACCTATGGGTTGAGATGTGTCTATTTTAATGCAAGGAGTGTTCTGAACAAAGCAGATGAGCTTAGAATCATGGATCAGTACTTGGAGCTATGATGTGGTGGCCATTACAGTGACTTGGATGGCTCAAGGGCAGGAATGGCTACTTAGAGTGCCAAGCTTTAGATATTTCAGAAAGGACGGGGAGGAGGGCAAAAGAGGTGGGGTGTGGCACGGTTGATCAGAGATGATGTCATGGCTGCAGAAAAAGAGGAAGTTATGGAGGGGTTGTCTACGGAGTCTCTCTGGGTGGAAACTAGGAACAGGAAGGGGTCAACAATACTGCGTGTTTTTTATAGACCACCCAATAATAACAGGGACATCGAGGAGCAGATAGGGAGACAGATTCTGGAAAGGAGTAATAATAACAGGGTTATTGTGGTGGGAGATATTAATTTCCCAAGTATTGATTGGTATCTCTAGAATGAGGGGTTTAGATGGGGTGGAGTTTGTTAGGTGTGTTCAGGAAGGTTTCTTGACACAATGTAGATAAGCCTACAAGAGGAGAGGGCGTACTTGATCTGGTATTGGGAAATAAACCTGGTCAGGTGTCAGGTCTCTCAGTGGGAGAGCATTTTGGAGATAGTGATCACAATTCTATCTCCTTTACCATAGCATTGGAGAGGGATAGGAACAAACAAGTTAGGGAAATGTTTAATTGGAGTAAGGGGAAATATGAGGCTATCAGGCAGGAACTTGGAAGCATAAATTGGAAACATGTTCTCAGGGAAACGTACAGAAGAAATGTGGCAAATGCTCAGGGGTTATTTGCATGGGGTTCTGCAAAGGCACATTCCAATGAGACAGGGAAAGGATGGTAGGATCCAGAAACCGTGGTGTATAAAGACAGTTGTAAATCTAGTCAAGAAAAAAAGAAAAGCTTATGAAAGGTTCACAAAACTAGGTAATGATAGAGATCTAGATTATAAGGCTAGCAGGAAGGAGCTTAAGAAAGAAATCAGGAGAGCCAGAAGGGATCATGAGAAGGCCTTAGCAGACAGGATTAAGGAAAACCCCAAGGCATTCTACAAGTATGTGAAGAGCAAGAGGATAAAACGTGAGAGAATAGGACCAATCAAGTGCGGCAGTAGAACTGGAGGAGATAGCGGGTAATTGATGAATACTTTGCTTCAGTATTCACTACGGAAAAGGATCTTGGCGATTGTAACATAGAAACATAGAAGCATAGAAAATAGGTGCAGGAGTAGGCCATTTGGCCCTTCGAGCCTGCACCGCCATTCAGTATGATCATGGCTGATCATCCAACTCAGAACCCTGTACCTACTTTCTCTCCATACCCCCTTATCCCTTTAGCTACAAGGGCCATATCTAACTTCCTCTTAAATATAGCCAGTGAACCGGCCTCAACTGTTTCCTGTGGCAGAGAATTCCACAGATTCACCACTCTCTGTGTGAAGAAGTTTTTCCTCATCTCGGTCCTACTTTGGTGGGTTGCAGATGCTAGGTCATTGGAAATATTTAAGAAGGAGTTAGGTAAGTTTATCAAAAAACAGAGAACTGGGGGTTTATGGGGATCTGGCACAGAAGAGGAGATGAAGCCAGCATAGATAAGCCATGATCAAATTGAATAAATGTTTTCAATGACCTAGCATACTGATCAAAGGCGGAGCTGAGTGATGATAGCGCTAAACAGCGACTCCTTTGCTTGTATCTTCGGAAACAGCTTTATTTCTATCTTTGATATATCTTTTCCTCTCTTCCAAGGTTCTTTTGGAGTTACACTCTGACTTAAGTTCTTTGCAGGAATGGGACCTGCTCTCAGGGGCTCATGACCAGCCACTTTTCAATGGCCTTGAAGACGAGCACGCCTTCAGGGTGTTGGATTTTGCATGGCTCTGGAGGCGGGTGGATTCAAGGCTGGTACCACCGCTGATGACTGATGCATCACGGGAGAACAAGGAAGATCGGAAGCAGTGGACTTGCTATTGGCAGTGTGCCCAGTGGCACAGAGCTCAGAAAAAGTGACGCAACAGACTTTTAAACACCATAAATCAGCGAGTTGTTTTGTTATGTCTCCCCTCTCGCTGTGAGAGGGGGACACATACTTTTCCCTTATTAGGGAGAGGGAGAGAGAGAGAGAGAGAGCCTGTGGTATGTCGAATTACCGGGTGAATGAGTAGTCTTTGGGGTACGGCAAGTCTGTGTCTTTATTGATGCTTTGCTGCACGCTTGAGTGCTCAGTGGGGGATGCTGATGATTTTTTGCTGGTGGTGGGGGGTTGTTGCCTTGCTGCTGCTTATGCGTGGGTGGGAGGAGTGGGGGGGCTTTGGGGTTCTAACAATTAACTGTTCATTCTTTGGGGCACTCCTCTGTTTTCATTGATGGCTGCGAAGAAAAAGAATTGTATACGTTTCTCTGACAATCAATGTACCTATTGAATAATGGAACAGGCTTGAAAGTCCTAGTAGCCGAGTGTTGCTCCTATTTCCTTACGCTCTGGAACAGAAATGTGTAGGCACATTTAATGGCATCAATGGCCTAGGGCATAGGCACTGTTGTCCATAATTGATTTATTATTGTCACATGCACTGAAGTACAGTAAAGAACTTTGTTTTGCCTGCCATCCATACCAAAGAAGGACAGAGAAATAATACAAGGGAAAAGTGTTTTCCCTTTATTGTCCCTCAGGTTTCGACAACTGTCAGTGGTGTTGGTGGGGAGTCGAATTGTTTTTGTCATTACAAAGCATACAGCTGCAGTAACGTCTTCTGGCAGCTTTGATCAGATAAATCCTGTGAGAAGGGAGTACGAACCATAAAGGTTTTAGTCAGGAAGTCCAGAGATTAGGATCTTGGCAGATGAGTCCACGGTTAGAACAGTTAAATTCAAGGTGGCATAATCAATAGAGCACAACATCAGTAGAGGTCATAGTATTGGCGAGCAGGGCCACGAGGGACTTGCTTTACCAGGAGCCAGTGTAAGTTGTAAAGCACAGGATGATTGTTGAACAGGGTAATGAGGATTAAGACTTGGGTGGCAGAGATTTGGAGACCTGAAGTTTAGGATGGGGGGGGGGGGGGGGCAACCAGAAAGACACTAGAATAGTTCAAGTGCAAAATTAACAAGGACATGAATGAGAGTTTCAGCAGAGGATGAGCTGAGTCTGGGGGCAGAGGAGAACACAGCCCCTTGGAACCAAGGCATCATTGATCAAGAATGCCATCAAAGAATCCAAGTAAAGCCAGTGAAAAGTAGATATGGTCACTGGAGATCAATTAGCTCATCCAAGGGACACTGCTGCTAGAGTTTCTCAGGGCCTGGACAATCTCAGCTGCTTCTTCAATGGCATCCTTGCGAGGTGGGGTAATTAGTGGGAATACTCACTGATGGCTGCACACCAGCCTGCTTGACCTGCTCCCTTCCAATTTGTATTCCTGAGTTCACAAAGCAGCTCAGAAACACAGGCAATGAAGTCTGTGTAACATTCAGGTGTGGACTGGCAACTGGCAATTAACAGTTATCCACACAGAAGTTCTAGGCAACGACCAGAAGCAAGAGAGAGTCATGGGCCAAAGGACTTATACTGTGCAGTAATGTTCTATGTACAATGTTCTTAAGGGGCAGTCTGATAGTCACTCAACAATAGACATACAGTCATCAGTCATTATCAATAACTCCTCCTTTTCTTATGATTTCTGGTTGCTCCTTTTTTTTTTGTTTTTTTTGGCAGCCTGCAGATAACGAACACTGAGCTGAACTGGACTCTTTCAATTTTGTGTTTTGTATTCTGTGCTTTTCAGTCATTTCTTTTGTTGCTGTTTGTGTGATTTGTTTGTTATTGCTCATGGGGGGAGGGTTTGATGTTTATCTTTGAAGGGGTTCCATGATTTTCTTTGTTTGGTGGCTGTCTTTAGGGAAGATGAACAGGGTTGTATACTGCATACATATTTTACTAATAAAAGGACTTTGAATCCTTTGAATTACAGTGTTTCTCAAACTCATAACAATCATTTGTGTTTGGAAAAAATCCAGAAGGAGAGGAGTTCTGTAAAGCCCATAGTGAATGCAACATTTCTTCATGTATTCACTTCAACAGAGGACATTGCTGGGGTCTGCACATGTGGATGCTTCAAAGTGACAAAAATCACCAGAATTCCCTCCAAGTTAAATGATAGGTGGCAATTCCTGTGGACCGTAAAGACAAATAATGCCTTTCAAACCCTAATGATCTTGGAATTGCGTATGGTACGTCATCCATGATAGACAGATGCTGCAAGAGAAAAGAACAGGACACACCTGATTAGGCCTGAATGTAGTTGGAACTCAACCACTGTCACCCTGGGTCATTTCCTGCTTAGCTTTCACTTTCATGGTCAACTTGGCATTAAGAGAAAGAAACATCAGTTGGTCCGGAAGTGCAGCCGTTTTGCTTCCTTTCTTTGAAAAGCACACTGCCCCTTTTGTTTTCCTAAGCAGTATAACAAGGTATATCCTGTGGATTTGCTCAATGGGTCTTAGTAAGGAATACTCAATATTTGCAGATAGGAATTAGATATTGTTTTACAAAGGCAATAACCATACACTCAATTGCTAAGTGACTTTGAAAAAATCAGCAACAACAGCATAAAAACACCTGAATTTCAGACATCGACAGCTGTGAGCAATTAAAACTGGTCTGGTCCACAGGGAATCATTCAAAGAATGACTTGCCCATGAAAGACCAGGAGAATGGCTGAAGGCACATTGAGAGCTAGCTCACACTTTATTAGTCTATTACTAGTGTTGGCAGGAGTCTCGGGCTTTGTACTATTTCACCAAAAAGGAAATTGTGTGAGATGAACCAGTTTTCAACTTCTAATTTGAGTTTGGCTGCAGAGTAAATCTCACGTTGCTGCTTGTAACCCACAAGTGGCTCAACATCACATAATCCAAGTCACAATTTTGCACCAGTTGTTCCTTAGTCAGATGAAATTTGAACATATTGTAAAATAGTACAAAAAGGACTTTCACCTCACAATGACTGCACTGAACATGATGCCAAATTAAATGAAATCTTTTCAGTCAAGATAGTGCCAAGCTACAGCCAAGCTACAGCCTCCATTGAGGTCATGGTTCAGACATAGTTGTTTTTTAAGTTAGTAGGGATGGTTTTGAGACAGAGAAGGGAGTTAGGAGTCAAGTTAGGGTTTACAAACAGGGATTATGGGCAAGTTAGAGGTCAGATTAGGGTTTAGGAACAGGGATGTGAAGGAATTAGAGGTCAGGCTGGACTCTAGCCCTCAACTCCGTGCTCCTTGTTTGATGGCCAGTGACATGGACAGGGTGACAAAAGAAATCTGGAGTGTAGGCCTCCACTCCACACTCAAAGGCTAGTGATGTAGATGTGTGCTGAAGCACCTCCGTGGATGTCATGCTGGAAAGTGTTATAGCTGAGAAGCAGCAAGGATGAGGGCTGGTGGCCCACCAGGACATTGAGTCCCTCCAGGCCTGTGTGAGGAGGAGTCATGGGGGTAGTGATGTCTAGGTATGCAAGTTGGCGAATCCGGAGTCCAGGGCCGAGAGTTCACGATCCCATCAGTAGCAGATCGGGGGGCTGATAGCGAAGATTGAAGCGTAGAGGACAATTGGAAGTCTGGAAGTCAAAGCTTAATGGCTGAAGCCCTGGATCTACGAGTCTGAGAGTGCAGTGGAGAAGATGGAGGCCCGTTGTCTGCAAGTCCATAAGCCCACTGTAGGATGGAGGCCCAGAGGCTTGCTTTGCTGATGTTTCATTGCTTGTTGTGTTCTATGTTGTTCTGCCGAGCATTATGGCCATGTTGCATTGCCCCCAGAATGTGTGGTGCACTAGTGAGTTGCTCCCAGCACATCCTTAAGTTGTGTTGATTGTTAACACAAATGCCTCATTTTGCTGTATACTTAGAGGTACACACGTGACAAATAAATAAATAAATCTGAATCTGAATATTTTGTGATCCATATCCCACAATCCTCTGAATCTTCAAGTGTCTACCGAACAGTCTAAGAATAGTCACTGTCTTATCCATTTCCACCGCTATGTTTAGCTATCCGATCCAAGCATCCAAAACTCGAAGTGGAAAAAAACATAGCTTGCACTTACATCCCCTTTAAACTGTCCCCATTTCACATTAAATGTATGTTCTCTGTCTACACTTCTACCCTGGGAATGAGATTCTGACACTGTACCCTATCTTTGTCTTTTATTATTTTATAAACAGCTTTCCAGTGTCCCCTCAGCCTCTGAAACTCAGAGGGTTCCCAACCTTTTTCATGCCATGGACCAATACCATTATGCAAGGGGTCCGTGGACCCCAGGTTCAGAACCGTTGCTCCAGGCACATGCCTTTGGTTACACCTTGGATATAGGTAAAGTGGGAGGAGGTGAAAGATAAATTATTGACAGTGAGAGTCAATTCTGACAGCCAGAGGAGGGTGGTGGTGAAGGGGAACTTGCTAAGTCTGTTTATTAGAAAGAAGTGGATAGTTTTAAGGACTTCCTGATGGAGGATAGAAGTCTATGGACATTTATAGTGAAAAAGAAGTGATCAGGGCCAGGGAACTTAAAGCGATTGAGTGTCTGAAGTGTCATGAATGGGGTTCAGAAGAAACTGGACCAAAGACAAAATTAAGTTGAGGTATACGGACGTGAGGTCGGTGGGACAGGAACAGTCAGAAAGAGTGGGCCTATACAGACAGTCAGGCTTGTGGATCTTGGGCTGAAGGTAGAGTAAGGGAACCATAAGAATGGTGTCAGAGATCTCTAGAGTGATGAGGTTGGTGATGGTGCAGGAGACAATTGCCTAATGCTCTTTATTGGGGTCCTGTTCAAGGAGCAAATAGGAGGAGAGGAGGTGTCCGAGGGTAGCTTCAGTAAGGTAGTGGTCAGTTCACTAGACTACAACATAACCCCAACCTCCCCCATCGAGATATTAGGCCTTGTCAGTACTAATTTAGGTAATTCTCAGTTTAGGCCAAAAAGGAACATGCTAACTAACACTGAAAATTAACCTATGTAGAAGTTCATTATAATGTACTTATTATTATAGACTGTATAAAAAGTTAAATTATTGTTTGTTTTTATTGATGTCCTTTCTGTCTTTTAATTGATTTAATACAGTTAATACTTTTTTTATACTTCACATTGTGCAACTGATTTGACATTATTGCAGCAGTCCTGCTCATTAACAGCTGAGGGGAGAACTTGTGAGCTCCATCTTGCTTTAACTGCTAAAAACAGGTGCAGTTCTTCGTTGATATCCAGTGAACTAAATTTCTACTACCCAACCATATAATAAATGCAAATTCCTCCACAAGGCATTGGCGCTATGATAAGTGATTGTTTTCCCTATCCACACAAGGCGCCAATGCCTTGTGGAGGAATTTGCATTTATTATATGGTGGGGTAGTAGAAATTTAGTTCACTGGATATCAACGAAGAACTGCACCTGTTTTCAGCAGTTAAAGCAAGATGGAGCTCACAAGTTCTCCCCTCTATCTCCATCAATACCTCTAACCACTAACCATGCCATCGGTCTTCCAGTACACCCACCATCATCTTGAAGGCAAAGGTCTCATAGAAACATCATAAAGCAGAAAAAAGAGACACCAAGGAATTTAAAAAGTCATCAACCTTCTGTGCTGCATCTAACTTGGAGGTTGGGCAGCACAGTGGCATACCTGGTAGAACACCAGAGACCCAGGTTCAATCCTGACCTTGTACTGTCTGTGTGGAGTTTGCAGTTTTCTCTTTGAGAACTCATGAAGATCCCATCGGCTCTTCATGCAGCTTTAGACAATACGAATACCTATGCCAGGTTGCTGTTTATTGACCGCAGCTCAGCGTTTAATACAATCATTCCTACAGCTCCAATCTGACCTAGTTCCAAACCTGGGCCTTTGTACCTCCTTCTGCAACTGGATTCTTGATGTCCTCACCGGAAGACCATGATTCATGTGGACTGGAAATAACATCTCCACCTCACTGACAATCAACACTGGGGCACCTCAAGGATGTGTGCTTAACCCACTGCTCTACTTTCTCTGTACCCATGACTATGTGACTAGGCATAGCTCAAATGCCATCTATAAATTTGCAGATGGTTGGCAGTATTCACATGGTGATGAGGAGGTGCACAGGAGTGAGATAGATCAGCTGGTTTAGTAGTGTCACAACAACAACCTTTCACTCAACATCAGTAAGACCAAAGAACTGTTATTGTAGACTTCAGAAAGGGTAAGATGAGGGAGCACACACCAGCCCTCAGGGAGGGATCAGAAGTGTAAAGAGTGAGCAGTTTCAAGTTCCTGGGTGTCAACAGCTCTGAAGATCTATCCTGGGCCCAACATATCATTACAGATATAAAGAAGGTATGACAGCATTATATTTCATTAGGAGTTTGAGGAGATTTGGTATGCTAGCATCATGGAAATCTTCAAGGAATGATGCCTCAAGAAGGTGGCATCCATCATTAAAGACCCCATCACCCTGGACATGACCTCTTCTCATTGCTACCATCAGGGATTAGGTCAGGAGTCTGAAGGCACACACTCAATGATTCAGGAACAGCTTCTTCCCTACTGCCATCCGATTTCTGAATGGATATTGAATCCATGAGCACTACCTCACTACTTTTCTGTACTACTTATTTAATGATATAAATATATATATATATATAATTTCACAGTTTTATTATTATTATGTATTGCAATGTTTTGCTGTTGCATAATGACATGTTTCATAACATTTGGCAATGATATTAAACCTGATTCTGATTCTAATTGTGCTAGTTTCCTCTTGGTGCTCCAGTTTCTTCCCACATCCCAGAATCATGAGGGTTGTTTGGTTAATTGTCCACCTCAAATTGCCTCTAGTACTAGAATCTGATGTGGGAGTTAATGGGTACTTGGGAAGAATTTTTAAAAAGGATTAATGGTGGATTAGTGTATATGGGTGATGGTTGGTTTATTTGATGAGTCAAAGGGCCTATTTCTCAGCTGTTTTTCTACTATACTGAATAGAATGGAAAACAACTTTGTCTAGCATCATCCACAGCACCAATAACCTGAAATAATCTGCTATTTATAGTGAACCAGTTACAACATTCACTCCTGATAGAGAGCAGATTTGAAGTGAGGGCAAGCATCAGCAGTGGCCTTTAGTAACCTCTACTGCACCAAGGCCTAACCTGTAAATTGTAACCTATGATACCAGCCAAGTGTTTTCACCAAGGACATGACAGTGTCTGATCTCTTTGACTGTCACAGTGGTTCCAAGCAGGATCACCAGTGTTTCTGCATTGAAGTCCTCTACCTTCAGCAGAAGTCTAAATACACCTGAACACTGTATTGCTGGAGTGTTCCATAACACTCCATAACCCTCTAAGATCTCTTTAGCTCCAATGGGGATTCCAGCCTTTTGGGTTAGGTATTAGTATTTTTATTATTTTTGTGTAGTCTCATGTTTAAGTCATTTATTGATGTTGCTATGTAACTTTATTTATTCACTGAAATTTAATTTTTATAATTGTTTACTTCAAAATTAATAGCTTTAGATGTCTTTGAATATCAGTTTAGAATTATGAAAAGGATTGCACAGGCTTTAAAGTCAATAGAACCAGAAGAGGGTAGAGCTTTCAGGAGCATTCTGGGATTGGGGCTGGGCTCTGATACCAACCAGAAGGCTTTTCTGTTCCACTTCAGCTTATTCTGGACAGGACAGGGGTCTAGAGAGGTTGATCCTTTGAGATGGGGGCATCAGTCCAGCAGGATCTGGATTACCGGTCAATGGCAGCTCTTTCAAACTTTGAACCACTCCAGGAGAAGAAGAGTAGAGTGCTCCCCCATGCTAAGTACAAGCACCCATACTTTTCAATGTATACAGTAAACCTCTGGTAGTCTGCCATTTGACTAGTTAAAAAACCCAGTGCTTTGCCAAATGCCTCAGCAGATGATGTTACTCCTGGTCTCTGCTGATCTGTCACCCAGGGCCCCTGTTCTTACACATCCCTTATGTGCACCAGTGTGGAAACTGAGGCCTGACAAGTGGAGAGAGAACACAGGAACCTGTGCAGCCCTTTCACTCTTTTGGGCCTGGTTCCTGTGCTGTCTTTAAACTCATATGGGCCCCAGTCCCCAGAATCCTTGTAATGTACTTCGTTCTGTTTACCAGGCTCCTGTTAAACTTGCAGTGTTTACTCAGAAGTACATTCTTAAGATAAGTGAATTAAAAGTCTGTGGGAGCCACATTAATAAAATAACATGCCATGGTCTAGAAAATTGACTTTTCCAGTATCAACAAAGTTGCAGCTTGATAGATTAACAGAGTCTTACTGTATACTGAGTGTTTTCCATGTATAGTATCCGAGCAGTAAACTACAATAGTTCAAAGTGTAGAAATGACAGGACTGGATAGAACACACCTCTGATTCTGCTTGAGTAGCCCATAAACATGGAGTAGTTTTATATAGGTCACCACAACATCATAAATCAAAGGACCCTTACTGTGCTGTACTGTTCTATGTTCTATATTGTAGCCCACAGCCCAACGTGTGAACATTGAATTTTCCAGTTTATGGTAACTCACTCCCCCTGTGATTCTTATTCCCACCACTTTCCCCAGGATTGACTCCTCCCACTTGGTTTTGCTTTTCCAGTTCCTCCTCCCTCTTTACTAGACCCATCACCCTCCCCCATCTGGTTCCATCTAACCATCACCCACAAAACCCTACCTGGGTTTCTTCTCCCTTCGTTTCTCTTTCCTATGTCTTCCCCTACCTGGTTCCATCTGCCCAGATCCCATTGCTGGCTCCACCTGTCACTCTCCAGCTTCTGTCTTAACACTCCACTGCCCTCCTCTCCCCTCCCTCACCTGGCTTCATCTGCCCATCATCTCCTCCTCATCTGGTTTCACCTGTCTCCGACCTGACTCCCTTTCTCACATGTCCCTCTCAATTTTAATCTTCTCTCTGCATTCTGAGTCTTGATACAAGGTCTTGATGCAGAATGCCAACCATCCCAGTGACTCCACAGATCCTGCTTGACTGGATGAGTACTTCTGGCAGTTTTTTTTCTCTAAAGGATTGGAAAAGATGCATTGCTGGAAAATCACCCCAAATTAATTCTGCTAATTATGCTATGTATAGTCTTGCCAGCACTTCATACACTTCCTCAAAAATTCTTTCCACAGACTCACACATGCACACATGCACTATACCTTGGACTCCATCGCAAGCTTTAAACACTCAGTGGCCACTTTATTACGTACAGGAGGTAACAGGTGGACCATTTTCTTGAATTAGAATCAGCATACCGACATGTGCCGTGAAATTTGTTAGCAGCAGCAGTACAATGCAATACATGATTACATAGAAAAAATTAAGTAAATCAATTACAGTAAGTATCTATGTACAGTATATTAAATAGTTAAATTTAAATAGTGCAAAAACAAATAATATACAAAAAATAAAAAAGTGAGGTAGTCTTCACAGGTTCAATGTCCATTTAGGAATCGGATGGCAGAGGGGACGAAGCTGTTCCTGAATCGCTGAGTGGGTGCCTTCAGGCTTCTGTATCTCCTGCCTGATGGTAACAATGAAAAGGGGACATGCCCTGGGTGGAGCTGACTGATTTTACAACTCAATCCTGTTCAGTAGCCCCCACCAGGGAGTGATGCAACCTGTCAGAATGCTCTCCACGGTACATCTGTACAAGTTTTCAAGCTGTGAAAGGCCCTTCTGGTCCATGAGCCTGCACCATCCAATTAAAGCCATGTGATCCATGTACCTGCTGAACGGTATATCTTTGGAATTTGGGAAGAAACTGGGACACCCAGAGGAAACCCACTCAGCCACAGGGAGAACCTGCAAACCCCTAAAAGACCATGATGGGAATCGGACCCAGGTCGCTGGCGCTGTAATAGTGTTACGTTAACTGCTACGTGACCGTATCAACACAATTATTTTTAGAAATGGAAGTATTGCAGTTCTACTTTCTATTGCTACTGATATCATAGGCAGAGGGTGATGAAATACATATTGCAGCAACTGACAGCTGGATATTGGAATAGAAAGAGGCCATGTATGCAAACTGTTTACACAGACATTTGTAAACTAATGGAAAGAACTTGGATACTGATGGTTAGCAGGTTGGTAAGTGCAACAAATTAAACCTGCTTCTAGAGCAGTCATTACAAACTCAAACAACCACAAGTGACAAGTGAGGCTTATTGTTATTTAACTACATACATGTATATAATGTATATAGAAATGAGACAGTGTTTCTTCAAACCAGGGTGTAAAACACATAACACACGATAACTTATGAAGGCAAGGTTAAAATTTACAGATGAATCACACAAAAATAACTAACTAAGGTACATTAATATTAAATATCATAAGGTACGGAACAGATTAACCAGTTACTCTTCGAATATGATGCGGCCGGGCATTCAGAAGCCTGATGGCCTGGGGGTTTAAACTGTTTCTTATCCTGACAGTTCTTGCTTTTATGCATTGTAGTCTCCTGTTTGATGATAGAAAGTCAAAGAGGATGCTGGATGGATGGGTGGGATCCTTAATAATACTAAGGGCCCTGCATATGCAGTGCCCCTGTCCCCAATAGATGATAGGGAGACTCCTATGATCCTCTCAGCTGTTCTCACAGTTCTTTGTAGGGGTTTCAGGTCTGATGTTCGACTGCTCCCATACCAGACAGAGATGCAACTTGTCGGGATGCCCTCAATGGAGCTCCTGTAAAATACAGTTAAAATTAAAAACACACCATAGCTCACAACTTTGATAGAAAAAGTTGAGGTAAGCACTAAAACTGTGATAAGCTAAGAGCAAGACTGGCCTAACAAAGAGAACTGAGGGACTGCTGTGGGCTATGTCTCACAGAAATGTGACTTGCATCTGCTTCACCTGATTGCATCATACGACCTGACAGCTTCTCAATTCACTAGATGGACTGTATGGAATCCTTGGGCAAAGCCAGAGGTGGATGCATTTGGTTCCAAATCAACTTCTCATGGTGCCTGGACATTCCATGCTCATCCAGGTTGGAATGTCTAACAGTGAAGTGCCGACCATACTATTTACCAGTGCGATTATATTCATCTTTCCCAATGGCAGTCTATATGCTCACTCCCAGGTGAACATGAAGCCTGCACTCAATGAACTATACTCTGTTGTCAACAGCTTTGAAACAGGATACCCTGAGACCCTCTTCATTGTTGCTGGTGACTTCAACCAGTCCAACTTCGAAAATGTTTTATGAAAATATTACCAGTACACCTTCTGTCTCCTATCACTCCAGGAGTTCAGACACCCTTGATCATTGCTGCTTAACCACCAAGATGCTTATTAACCATATAACCATATAACAATTACAGCATGGAAACAGGCCATCTCAGCCCTTCTAGTCCGTGCCAAATGCTTACTGTCACTGCCGTACGCTTACTCTCACCCCCTTGTTAAGCCACCCCCCACCCACACTTTTGTCATACCACCAGGCTGTGGTCCTTCTCCCTATAAACAAACAAGAGCTTAAGCAAAGGATCCAGTACAGAAAGTCATAGAGAGTTGTTCTGAGGAAATAGATGAACTTCATGACAAATTTACCCTGAGTCAATGGACTGGCCCATGGTCACTTAGACTGAATGAGTATATTACTACCAGCATGGACTTTATCAGCAAGACTGTTGAGGACCGTGTACCAAAGAGGACAATCTAGGTCTTCCCAAACTGGATACCATGGATGAACCTGGAGATCCACTTCCTACCGAAGTCTAGGATGTGGTTTTCAAATCAGATGATGCTAACCTTTACAAGAATTGTGATATGACCTCCATAAAGCTATTAGGGATACCAAGAGGCAGTACCAAGACCAGCCATTAGTTGTGGCAGGGTTTAAATGCTATAAAAAGCTACAAAACAAAGTTGGGCAGCATCACCAACAACAGCGTATCCCTCCTGATGAGCTTAATGCATTTATGCTGTAACGAGAGAGGTGGGGAGCCCAAGTGTAGAGTATGGCCTAAAATAGACTCGGACTCGGACTCAGACTCAAAATAAACAAGACAACAGAAACAAAACCACAAAGAGCAATACTAGAAATTCAACTCTTACGGTTGAGCACTGAGTGCTCAGTGCAACGTCTTTATGTAAGTACAGACTTTCCATAAACAAATATGGCAGGCTATAACTGGCAGTCTGAGTCTTAAAGGAACAACAGCAGCTAACCATACTCTGGGGAACCGAAGTGCTTGAACTTGGATACCTGCTGCTGTTCAGTCGGGGCCATGACAGAGCCCCGCTCCTCCTTTGGCTGGCTCCTGACAGCCCAGGGCAACAGGATTGTGCTGGTGAAAGTCCTCTGGTCAAATCAGGGTCCAAGAAGTTCTGTGGAGGAATCCAGCTCTTTTTTCTCTGCACCATATCCTTCCCAATCCTTGAGGTATTGCCTTTTACCTCATAAAATGTGGGTGTCCAGAAGTTGTCGGACTATGTAGGTGGGTTGTCCTTTTACAATTCTGGGAGGTAGAGGGGGTATGGGAATTGGAGCCAAGGGGCTAGCACTCAGGAACTTGAAGTGGGATATATGGAATCTGAAGTGAATCCGCATCGTGCTCAGGAGTTAGAGACAATAGGTAACTGGGTTGACGCATCACAGGATTTTGAACAATCCAGTGTAATGAGTGGCCAATTTTCTGGATTCAACTTGCATGGGGTGATCTCCAGTTGGGAGCCAGTGCCACTGACCAGGAAGAAGTGCTGATCCCTGTCTTCTCTGGTAGTTGGCCTGATCTTCTTGTTGCTGCAAATTGGCCAACAACGTCTTTGGACCTTTGAATCTCTGGATCATTTGGTCCACTTACGGAACCCCTACCTCCATTTCTTGTTCTGGGAACAGTGGAAGATGATACCCAAATTGGCATTCAAAATGGGGACATCATGATAGATGAATACTGAAGTGCGTTGTGCGCAAGCTCCACCCAGATCAGGTCGTCACTGCAGGTGGTTCCACAAGACTAGACATCTGAGTGTTCTCTCTAGGTCCTGGTTGACCCTCTCCGTTAGCTCATCGGTCTGTGGATGCAACCCAGATGACAGACTGGTCGAGACCCAATGAGCTCAGGAAAGGCCTTCCAAAACCTAGAGGCAAACTGGGAGCACAACTGGAGATGATATCCTGGAGGAAACTGTGAGTCCTGTAATATAAGCTTGGCGGTCTCTGAAGCTGATGGAAGTTTGGGAAGGGTACAAAATGGCAGGCCTTGAAGAATCAGCCTATGACCACCATGATTACTGTATTACCCCGAGATGCCAGAAGACCAGTGACAAAGTCCATAGCAATGTGGGACGAAAGGCAAGTAGGAATGAGGAGAGCTGAAGCAGACCTTGAGGCTGTGCTTGGGGTTCTTTATTTCATGCACAGACATCACACACTATGGCATTTTTCTATACATCTTTAGTCATGTCTGCCCACCAGTAATGTCTCTTGATGAACTCTATGGTGTGAGCTACCCCAGAAACCTAGCCAGTTTTAAAGCTGTCCCCAGTTGAGCACCTGTGAACGATTAGGTTCAGGAACAAAGGTACATCCGGAATTACCATTAACTAGATCTGCCCTGTGTTGCTCTTGGACTGAGCTCACTATCAAGTTTAAATTCCAGCAGATGGGTGCTGCCCCGATAGTACTGGGAATTGTAGTTGAACGATTCTCTTGGTGTTTCAAACTGTCATGAGTGGGTGCCTGGGTTTTGATCCTGGATGTTGAACCTTTTAAAGATATGCCTGCCTGGAATTTCACTTCTTCACATCCTGGACGTAGGCTAGGTTTTTGTGGTCGGTCTGTACCACAAACAGATGTTTGGACACCCAAAACCAGTGCCTCCGCTCCTCTAGTGCCAGTTTAACAGCTATCAATTCCCGATGTCATAGTTTGCCTCCAAGGGAGGAAGATATCTTGAATAGAAGGCACAGGGATGCAGTTAGTGGTCTGAGGCAAGTCATTGACACAATATTGCCCCTTCCCCCAGGTCTGACATGTGACCTCCACCATGAAGAGTAAGTCCGGGTCTGGTGGAATTAGGAAAAAGTGTTGATGTGAACCTTTGTTTTAATTCTACAGAAGTTGCCTCAACCTCTCAGATCCAACAGAAGGGCCCAATAGATTTCTTGGAGGACTTGGTCCAATGAGGTAAGTTGCAGCCAATTCTGGATAGCTTGGGTATTATTGTCAGTTGCAATTAGGTAAAACAAGCCCAAGGAAGGAAACTGCAGATACATGAAGTTGCCCTTCTCGAGCTTGATGGACAGCTGATTCTCAAGATGCCCCTGTCGAACGTACCAGATGTGCTGGACGTGTTCTTGAGTGGACCAGGAGAAAATATCATCTGGGTAGACAGAGAAAAAGTGGTATAGCATCTCCCAGAGAATGTCACTGATGAAGACTTGAAGTACTGTAGGAGTGTTTGCCAACCTAAAATGCATGACCCGGTATCCATATTGGCCCACAGGTGTGTTGAATACTGTTCTCCATTCATCTGCCCCACAAATGTGGATTAAGTTACAGGAGCTCCCCAAGTCCAAATTGGTAAATATTGTAGCTCCCTGGAGAATCTCAAAGGTTGTGTTCATGAGAGGGAGAGGGTGCCGGTATTTGACAGTGATCTTATGTGGGCCTTTAGTTTACCACCCTTCTTGGTGACAAAGGGAAAACCAGCCCAATCGAAAATGTGGACAGTTGAATAAGCCCAGATGCCAGAGCCTCTTGGATGTAGTCCTCCATTGCTTTTGTCTCTGGGGCCGGTAGAGACTAGAGGAGGGCAAGTGCCCAGTAGCAGATTGATGGTACGGTCGTAGTCCCGGCGATGTGGTAGAGTGGTGGCCTTTTACTTGCTGAACCTCCTTCAGGTCTGAATATGCTGGAGGTACTCAAGACAAATTGGACGCACTGGAATTAGGTGTCAACAGGTAATTTGGGATATATGTTGGAAGTAGTCTCAGAGGTGGTCTCGGAAGTAAACTCTGGAGGTATTTTGGGAAGTAACTTGGAAGGTGTGTTAGGCCCCTTTTGGAGTCATTTCTTTTTACATTGGTTTGACCAGCCCAGAATGACACCAATAGTCCAACTGACTCTTGGGTTGTTGAATTTCAGCCTGGGTGACCCAGAATGAATGGTATTTCTGGGGAGCAAATGAAATGAGATGATCCAGGGACTGTTTTTGGTTTTCCCATGAAACCACTCCAGAGGAAGCTGAACCAGGAGTAAGGCTAGCAACTGTCACAGCCCTCCCTACACTGGGTAGCCTTGGGATTTATCTCACAGCTTGGAACAAGAGATCCAATAATGTCTGCCTCCCCACAGTAAATTCAGCACTTCTCCCTCCTTCTTCTCTCTCTTTGGCTCAGGAGAACCTGGTCTGGCATATCAGAGGCAGGGATCGGTATTGGTCAAAGAGGAATAGGAGAGGATGGAGAATAGTTGGGGGGGTTAGTATCATTGGATTAATCCCCTTCATCTATCCCTTCTCTTTTCTATTAATTGGTTATCGATTCAAATGGCCAGGACCATAAGACTCTCTAGATCTTCCACCAGGTCTCAATCACAAAGGCATCCATTAGCCAGTCACTCAATCCCCTATGGAACACAATGGTTAGTGGTTCCATTTTCCAACCCTTCTCTGTGGCCAAGGTACGAAATTTTATGGAATAATCCGTCACAGACTGATTCCACTGGCACAAGTTGAGGAGCTTTACACAGGCCAATGTCCTCCAGTGGGATGTTACAACAGCCTCCTCAAAGTCTCTGAAAAGAAGTCTTCACTGGCATTTTTAGGTGAATCCTTCTCCCAGAGTATGGTGGGCCAGACAAGGGATCTTCCAGTAAAGACCCAGATGATGAAGGCTACCTTACTGAGTTTCAATGGGAACTTGGATGGCTGTAACTCAAAGGCCAAGCAGCATTGTACCTGGTATCCTAGGCATACTTTGGGGTTACCATTCAGTTGGGACCATGACACTATGCATGTTTTGGCCAGAAGGGGAGTAGAATAATACAACCCACTGCAACAGTGTCCAGTGTACCTGAACGCACAGTCACCATTGCAGAAGAAACTCATGGAAAGAATCTGGCCAGGATGGTGTCCCTGACTGTGTCCTTACATTCCACACAGGTCAGCTGATAGGGGCATTTACGAACACTTAAACCTTATACTGATTCAATCTGAGGGCCCCACCTGCTTTAAGAAGACCACCATCATCACAGTACCTAAGAGAAAGAAGTAGTGTACCTTAATGATCACCACCTGCTTTGAGAGGCTGGTCACATTAACTCCAGCCTCTCAGACAACATTGATCCACTGCAAATCACCAATGCCAAAAGAGGTCTAAGGTGGATGACATCTCTCTGGTCCTACCCTTATCTCTGGGGCACCTGGACAGTAAAGACATTGATGTCAGACTATAGTTTATTGACTGCAGCTCCACCTTCAATACTGTAATTCCAAGCAAAGTCATCACCAAGCTTTGCACCCCGGAAGTCAACACCTTCCTCTGTAACTGGCTCCTGACTTTCTAACCAACAGACTGCAGTCAATAACTACAGGCAACAACATCTTGGTCATTATTATTCTCAAACTGATGCCCACAAGCCTGCATCCTCAGCCTCCCACACTCTCACAACTATGTGGCCAAACACTGTTCGATCTCTACCTGCAAGTTTGCAGATGACATCACCATATAGGAAAGAGACAGAAATCTAGTGGCATAATCTCATGACAAAAACCTTTCCATCAATGCTAACAAAACAAAAGAGCTAGTTATTAATGTCAGGAAAGTGGTGCACATGCTCCTGTTTACATCAATTGAGCTAAGTTTGATAGGGTAAAGAGTTTCAAAGATTTCAAAGGTACATTTAATGTCAGAGAAATGTATACAATATACATCCTGAAATGCTTTTTCTTCGCAACCATCCACGAAAACAGAGGAATGCCCCCAAAGAATGAATGACAGTTGAACGTTAGAACCCCAAAGTCCCCCACAGTTGCCCTCCCTCCCAAGCGTAAGCAGCAGGAAGCAACGATAACCCCTCCCCCACCAGCAAAGAAAAGCATCGGCACCTGCCACTGAGCACTCGAGCGTGAGCAAGGCAACAGCAAAGTCACAGACTTGCAGTTCTCCAAAGACTAATTGTTTGCCCAGAATTCGACATACCACAGGCTCTCTCTCCCTAATAAGGGAGAAAGCAGTGTCCCTGTTTCACTGTGAGAAGGAGACATAACAAACAACTCGCGAGAGAGAAGAGATAATAAACAACTCACTGGTTTGTGATGTTATAAGTCCATTATGTTGCTTTTTACAAGCTCTATGCCCAAAGATTTTGGGTCTCTGAGCACACAGCAAGAGATCTTCCATCTCCCATGACACACCGGTCTCCTGCCCGGACACCAACCTTCGATCCGCCCGTCTCCAGAGTCACGCGATCTCGGCCCTCCAAAGGTGAGCTGAGCTCTTAGGCCGAGCCCTTGGTGTGCCGAATAACGGCCAGTCGTGAAACCCCGAGAGCGGGTCCCATTCCCGCAAAGAACCGTAATCAGTGTGTAACTCCAGTGTGTAATGTTTGAAAAGCTCATCAGCACCTTGTGGTAAACTATGTATACCTGTCTGGACACGCGCACCCCCCCCGCCCCCCGCTGACTGCTCCTGTGGCTCCTCCTGTGACCCCTGTATAAAGGCGATTGGGGGCACTGCTCCTCCCTCAGTCTCGACATGGTTGTGGTCCCTTTATCGCTGTTAATAAAAGCCTATCGTTCACTTCCAGTCTCCTAGAGTTATTGATGGTGCATCACACCTCTACTTCCTTAGGAAGCTCGAAGAATTTAGGATGTCATCTATGTCCGTCACCAGTTTTTACTGATGCACTATTGAAAGCACCCTATCCAGAAACTCATGGCTTGGTATGGAAACTGCTCTGTCTATGACTGCAAGAAACTGCAGACTTATGGACACAGCTCAGTACCTCATAGAAACCTACCTTCCTCGGATTCTGTTTTCACTTCTTGTGGCCTCGGTAAAGAACCTGCCCATCTCAGTTATTTTCTCTTCTCCACCCTCCCTTTAGGCAGAAGGCACAAAGACCTGAAAGTGAGTACTGTCAGACTCAAGGACAGCTTCTATTCTGCTGTTATAAAATTATTGAACAGTTCCCTAGTATGATAAGATGGACTCTTGATCTTACAATCTACTGTACTTCATTATGACCTTGTACTTTATTGCCTATCTGCACTGCACTTTCTCTGTACCTGGAACACTTTATTCTGCATTTTGTTATTGTTTTACCATGTGTCACCTCAATACACTGCTGTAATGAATTGAACTGCATGAATGGTATGCAAGACAGGTGTTTCACTGTGGTAGGGCATCTTCTGGAGTTATGGTACATAGCAAATGCTAATTTTAACAGCAGCCAGTCTCCAGACTGTATTTGGATTGTAGATTAAATTTTAAATGCAGTTCTGAACAATAGTATTTCTGGAGCTGCAGACTGGAATTGACTGCAAACCAGACAATGCTGATTAACATTCATTTCAGATGTCTGGACTGCAGGTGCATAGAAGGAGGTGTTTGAAAACTATATGTAATTCAAAGGAAGCATTGTAAATACATTGTAACTGTAGAATTGTTCTGCTGGTACTTTTGATCTTTAGCATATAAAATGTCATGAAATATTGGGTTGAACAGGCTTCTTCTTCAAAGATGATGCCTGTTGCTCTTTGTTGCTGAATAAAACACTTCTGTATTCACTAGCTTCAGTGTCTGTGTGACTCTGTTCACATCCCAACACACTGCACCTTGGTACATGTGTCAATATTAATGTGGTGCTTCAGTCTGAAGTCCGTGGACTGGTCCGCGGACTCCGGACTCCGGACACCAAGTTTTCCGGCGGTCCCTTGCTGCGGTTGGACTTAACTAGAAACACCTGAGGCTCATATTGGAACTGGGAATATAAGTGGCCCTGGTATTGAGTGTGGTTGGGGGGCTGGCGAGAGTGGGGACGGGGACGTCGACGTCTTGTCAAGGTACTCATGGCACAGGTGGCTGGTGGAAGGCTAGAATGGACTCTTGCCATCCTTGAGGCTGCGTTGGAGAACCATGGCTTCTGGGAGCCTTGCTGGTAGTAGTTGGAGTGGTCATTGTGGTATGGATTCAGCTGTATCCCGGGCCAGCTGGGTGGCTGTCAGCCACTCCGAGCTAGGTAGGGATCTGGTTGCTTCTGTAGCCAGCCAAGGCTGCTGGCTGTAATGGCTACTCGAAGCTACCCTGATGCAGAGGTAGAACTGTCTGTTGTTCCTTGGTGTTTATCTCTTCCTGTCCTCGTGCCCGTGGGATAAGTCAGGCTGTTCTGCTGTTGCCCGGTGGGAGGATCTGTCTTGCCTTGTCTTTGCCTCTGTCAGGTAGGTCAGGCCGTTCTGTCGTTACCCGACGGATGGTCCTGCCCTACCTTGGTGTGGAGTTATAGATGAGTCCCAGCTTGTCGGAGGATAAGACCTGGGTCTATGTCTGTGTACTGTCCCATCTCATGTCAGTGTCCTGTTAAGATGAGTCCTGGCTTGTTGGAGGATAAGTCCCAGCTCCATGTTGATGTACAGTTCCTAGTCTGTCCCTAGCTCCAGTCTCCGACTTCCCCAAGTTCCAAGCCTGCAGCCTGCAGCCTCGACCCAAGTCCCTAGACAAGCTTCGTCATGTCCTTGCCTGGGTTTGGGGGTCCGAGCCCAAGGCAAGACCCAGGTTCTGGGTCCTTGTCCAGTCTCGGGCTCGGAGTCCACCCCAGACTCCTTGTTCCCAGTCCCTCATCCTGGTCCTGCTTCCCCTACCTAGACTGCATCCCGTCCCGTCCTTGGGTTCCGTCTCGTCCTGTTTCCAGGACTCCAGTGTCTGTGTCCTGCAGTTGGGTCCTGATTCAACACCCGACTTATGACAATTAAAATGATTTACCAGTTTATTAAGCCAAGTGGCCAGGAATCTTCAGAATAAATACTTTATAAAAAGAGTATCTGTCTCACCCCATATGAACATGGTCTCCACCAAGTAGCACAATATTTAAATAAAATATTTATGAAAACACCAAGCATATGGATTTAGAAGATTATACCTTTTGTCTTTTACAAGAACAGATAACATGTGGAGCATTTTTTGTTCTAGAGGTGTTCATGTGACCCTCATACATTAAGCAATATTAAAAAAATCCCTGTCATTCCTGCTTGTGTCAAGGATAGTGTTACATTATCACTCTGTCTGGTATATTTAATAGGCTTCCGGGAACACATGGATTTTGTAGAATGTTTCATAGATTGCACTTCATCTCAGCAAATACTTCAAAGAGAGATTTGTATTCCTTGCTCATAAAATGTAACTAAAACAACATTTGCTGCAACCAATTTTAACTAATTTTTTTTAAAAGGATAGTATTTTCAAAAAATAGGTCATTAATTGGGAAAGCAGTTGGAAACTAGGCACATCTAATTTTAAGACACGTCTCATTCATACCAGAACCAAGATGCATATTGAACCTAAAATATGGTGATCATTGTCTCCCAGGATGTTGATTCCATAACTCTACATGCTTTAGGGAGTTAAAGTAATTCCTAAATATTTTACAGAAAATTCTTTCTCATCTTGACTCTCTAAATTCTGGAGTGTGATAGAAAACTCCCACTTACTTGGATGAGTGCAGGTCTGATAATACTCAGCAGCTCATCACCAACCAGGACAACGCAGCCTGATTGGTTGGTACTGTATCTGTCTTCCTAAATATTCTGACTCCATCGCTGGTATCCCATGGCTACAATGTGAACCATCTAAAGACACCCGATGGCAAATCGTCAAACTATATTTAACAACAACTCCCAAACCCACTACGAAGGCAGCAGACATTTGCAGTTCCTTCTCCAAGTCACATACCACCCTGAGATAGAAGTATTTTCCATTTCTGTATTGTCACTTGGCAAACTATGAAAGTCCCTACCTAACAGAATTTGGAAAATACTTTCACCACAACTCAAGAAAATGGCCCATCAGTGTTTTCCTCCGGGAAATTAGGATGGACAATGGTACAAGCCCTGCCAGTGACATTCACGTTCACATATGAATGAAAAATGGCTCCACTGATACCATTTCAATGAATAAGCGGAATGTCTGTTTCAGTGTTATTGTTAAGAGATAGATTTTGGCCAAGGCAGTGGGACTATTTCCCACATTCTCATTAGGAAGTGCAATAGCTGTGAATCTTTTACATCCATCATTAATAGCAGATAGTCTTGAAGCATATCTCATCTATGCAATAGAACCGCACTAGAGTAAAGACCAGCTTACTAATTGAAGTTCAAGTTTATTGTTATCTGACTGTACCAATATGCAATCAAACGGAACAAGATTTTTTCTGGACCACAGCATACACAGAACATAAAACAAAATATTACCACAAATAAGTTAATAAAATATAATTCAAAATACATGTGAAGTGTACAGCATAGGTAAACAGTAAAAGGTAAACTCCTCATTGTCCTAGTGATAAGACCTCAGTTGTGGCAGGGTCTTACAGCCAGAGGGAAGAAGCTGTTACCTAGACTGGCAGTCATAGTCCTGATGCTCTGTGACCCCCTCCCTGATGGTAGTGGGTCAAAGACATTGTGGGGTGGGTGATAGGAATCTCCAACGAAGTTTCAGGCCCTTTGTATACAACGCTCCTGGTAAATGTCACAAACAGGAGGAAGGGAGATCCTGGTAATCCTCTCAGCGGTTTTTACTATCCTTTGTAGGGTCTTGTGTTCTGATGCCTTGCAGCTTCCATACCACACAGTGATGTAGCCAGACAGAACACTGTCAATGGCGCTCCTGTAGAAAGTTGTTAGAATGTGGGCAGGGAGCCTTGCAAGCCACAAGCTCTTCAGAAAGCGTAGGTGCTGGTGTATCTTCTTGACTAATGAGGAGGTATTGTGGGTCCAGGTTAGATCATTCATTATGTGCACAGCAAGGAATTTGTGATCTTTACTCTCTCCATGTAGAGCGGTCAACTTGCACCTTCCTGAAGTCCACTGTCATCTCTTCTGTCTTGTCCACACTGAGACTCAGGTTGTTTCCATACTATTTGACAACCTCCTCTCTGTATGCCAACTCATCATTGTTGTCGATGAGGTCAAGCACAATTGTATCATCAGCGAACTTGAAGATACGGTTTGAAGTGGATCTGGTAGTGCAGTCGTGAGTCAGCAATGCTGTTATATAGAGATGCATGCATGCATCTCTATAGGCATCACTGAGCCAATAACCTGACATACAGGCAAGCCTATTACCTGCTGGGCCAAGAATGCAACATCCTCTGCCAGACATAACTATATCTTCTGCAATACACTAGCTCTTGGCATTTGGAAGGTTTTGTTAGCTGTCTCCTGTTACATAATCAATGTTCCCTGTTTTGCTGCATGTTGGAAGCATTGAATTTAAGCCAAAAAAAATCACTTCTTATTTTAACAATTGACAAATATGACCTGTCTGCATCAATAAAACTGGACGACTTCTTCTTTAGACTGACAGCTCCATTTAACTACAATACACTGAGCGCTGGGAGCGGGCAGCGGAGTGAAAGGGCTTTGGCTCCACGGGCTTCGGTGGTAACAGGACAAGGTGAGGCAGTTGTTGATTGCAAAAGGAGTTAGTTTGTGTGTGAGGCCAGTTTTCTGTGGTCGATGTCAGATGTGGGAGGTCCTGGAGTCTCCCGGCATCCCAGACGGCCACATCTGCACCCGGTGCATCGAGATGCATCTCCTAAGGGACCGTGTTAGAGAACTGGAGCTGCAGCTCGATGACCTTCGTCTGGTCAGGGAGAGTGAGGAGGTGACAGAGAGGAGCTACAGACAGGTGGTCACTCCTGGGCCACGGGGGACAGAGAAATGGGTCACAGTCAGGAGAGGGAAGGGGAAGAGTCAGGTACTAGAGAGTACCCCAGTGGTTGTACCCCTTGACAATAAGTACTCCTGTTTGAGTACTGTTGGGGGGGACAGCCTACCTGGGGGAAGCGACAGTGGTCGTGCCTCTGGCACAGAGTCTGGCCCTGTGGCTCAGAAGGGTAGGGAAAGGAAAGGAAGAGGAAGGCAGTAGTGATAGGGGACTATATAGTCAGGGGTTCAGACAGGCAATTCTGTAGGTGCAGGAAAGAAACTCGGATGGTATTTTGCCTCCCAGGTGCCAGGGTTTGGGATGTTTCTGATCGTGTCCAAGATATTCTGCGGTGGGAGGGAGAACAGCCAGAGGTCGTGGTACATATTGGTACCAATGACATAGGTAGGAAAAGGGAAGAGGTCCTGAAAGAAGACTACAGGGAGTTAAGAAGGAAGTTGAAAAGCAGGACCTCAAAGGTAGTAACCTCGGGATTACTGCCTGTGCCACGCGACAGTGAGAATAGGAATAGAATGAGATGGAGGATAAATGCATGGCTGAGGGATTGGAGCAGGGGGCAGGGACTCAGATTTCTGGATCATTGGGACCTCTTTTGGGGCAGGTGTGACCTGTACAAAAAGGACGGGTTGCACTTGAATCCCAGGGGGACCAATATCCTGGCAGGCAGGTTTGATAGAGCTGTCGGGGAGGGTTTAAATTAGTTTGGCGGGGGGGTGGGAATCAGAATGTGAGTGTAGGGACTAAGGTAGAAGGACAAGGGCATGATGCTAAGAGTTTGGAGTTGATGAGGAAGGACAGGCAGGGGACAGAACATAATTGTAGCCAGTTAAAGGGGTTGAAATGTGTCTATTTCAATGCTAGGAGTATTAGGAACAAGGAGGATGAACTTAGAGCATGGATTAGTACGTGGAACTACGATGTTGTGGCTGTTACTGAAACTTGGTTGGACGAAGGGCAAGATTGGATGATGCAGATCCCGGGGTTCAGGTGTTTTAAAAGGAATAGGATAGGAGGTAGAAAGGGGGGGGGGGAGTGGCATTGCTGGTCAGGGATAGTATCACGGCTATAGAAAGGGAGGACGCTGCAGAAGGAGTGTCCACGGAGTCAGTCTGGGTGGAAGTCAGAAATAGGAAGGGATCAATCACTGTGCTGGGAGTAGTCTATAGGCCCCCAAATAGCCCTTGGGACACCGAGGAGCAGATAAGCAGGCAGATTTTAGAATGGTGCAGGAAATACAGGGTAGTAGTTATGGGAGATTTCAACTTCCCACATATTGACTGGCACCTCCTGAGTGCAAGGGGGATAGATGGGGCTGAATTTGTCAGGTGTGTTCAAGAAGTATTCCTGACACAGTATGTGGACAGGCCGACGAGAGGAGAGGCTATACTGGATCTAGTTCTGGGTAATGAACCTGGTCAGGTGACAGACCTCTTGGTGGGGGAGCATTTTGGTGAGAGTGACCACAACTCCCTTAGCTTCAGCATAGCTATGGAAAGGGATAAAATCAAACAAAATGGTAAAGTGCTTAACTGGGGAAAGGCTAACTTTGAAGGGATGAGGCAGGAACTAGCGAGAGTAAATTGGAAACAGATGTTCAAAGGGGAAAGCTCAGAAGTAATGTGGGAGAAGTTTAGGGACCACTTGAGCTGGGTTCAGGATAGGTTTGTCCCACTGAGGCAAGGAAAAAAATGGTAGGAAAAGGGAACTGTGGCTGATGAAACATGCGAGGCAACTCATCAAGAGGAAAAATGAAGCATATGTTAGATATAAGAAGCAGGAAGTAGGAGGGGCTTATGAGAAATATAGGGTAGCCAGGAAGGAGTTAACGAAAGGACTTAGGAGAGCTCAAAGGGGGAATGAGAAGGCCTTGGCATGTAGGATTAAGGAGAACCCCAAGATGTTCTATGCGTATGTGAAGAATAGGAGGATGACGAGAACAAAGGTGGGATCGCTAAAGGATAAAGAGGGCAACATGTGCCTGGAAGCGGAGGAGGTTGGGGAGGTCCTAAATAAATACTTTGCTTCAGTATTCACAAGTGAAAAGGATCTTGATCAGGATGATGTTGAAGTAGAGCGGGCCTGTGTGCTGGACACTGTGGAGATTAAGGAAGAAGAAGTGCTGGATCTTCTTAAAAACATTAAGATTGATAAATCCCCAGGGCCGGATATGATACACCCCAGGTTGTTGTGGGAATTGAGAGAAGAGATCGCAGGAGCATTAGCTATGATCTTTGAATCCTCTTTGGCTGCAGTGGAAGTGCCGGAGGAATGGAGAATGGCAAATGTAGTTCTCTTGTTTAAAAAGGTAATAGGGAGAAACCTGGGAACTATCAACCAGTGAGTCTTACATCAGTGGTATGCAAACTACTGGAAAGGATTCTTAAGGATAGGATCTACGAGCATTTGGAGAAGTACAGTCCACTCATGGATAGTCAACATGGCATTGTGAAGGGAAAATCATGCCTCACGAGTCTGATTGAGTTTTTTGAAGAGGTAACAAAAGAAATTGATGAGGATAGGGCAATGGATGTGGTCTACATGGACTTTAGCAAAGCATTTGACAAGGTCCCTCATGAGAGACTCATCCAGAAAGTCATGAGGCATGGGATAAGTGGAACCTTGGCTGTTCGGATAAAAAATTGGCTTAAAGGAAGAAAGCAGAGGGTAGTTGTGGAAGGAAAGTATTCTGCCTAGAGGTTGGTGACTAGTGGAGTGCCACAGGGATCTGTCCTGGGACCCCTGCTATTTGTGATTTTTATAAATGACCTGGATGTAGACGCGGAAGGATGTGTGAGTAAGTTTGCGGATGACGCGAAGATTGGAGGAGTTGTGGTTGGAGCTGTAGGTTGTCAAAGGTTACAAGAGGATATAGACAGGCTGCCGAGGCTGGGCAGAAAAATGGCAGATGGAGTTCAATCCGGACAAGTGTGAAGTGATGCATTTTGGAAGGACAAACCAGAAGACTGAGTACAGGATTAATGGTCAGTTACTTAAGAGTGTGGATGAACAAAAGGACGTTGGGGATCAAATCCATACATCCCTCAAGCTCACTGCACAGGTTGATAGGGTAGTTAAGAAGGCCTGTGGGATGGTAGGCTTCATTAACAGGGGGATTGAGTTCAAGAGTAGAGGGGTCATGTTGCAACTCTACAAATCTCTGGTGAGACTGCACTTAGAGCATTGTGTTCAATTCTGGTCACCTCATTATAGGAAGTATTTGGAAGCTATGGAGAGGGTGCAGAGGAGATTTACCAGGATGTTGCCTGGTTTGGAGAACAAGTCATATGAAGCAAGGTTAGCAGAGCTGGGACTTTTCTCTTTGGAGCGTAGAAGAATGAGAGGGGACTTGATAGAGGTCTACAAGATTATGAGAGGCATAGATAGGGTGGATAGTCAGTACCTGTTTCCCAGAGCACCAATAGCAAACACCAGAGGGCATATGTACAAAATTAAGGGAGGGAAGTTTAGGGGAGACATCAGGGGTAAGTTTTTTACACCGAGGGTTGTGAGTGCCTGGAATGACTTGCCAGAGATGGTGGTGGAGGCTAAAACATTAGGGGTATTTAAGAGCCTCTTGGACAGGCACATGGATGAAAAAAAAATGGAGGGTTATGGGGTAGTGTGGGTTTAGTACTTTTTTTTAAGGATTATATGGGTCGGCACAACATGGAGGGCTGAAGGGCCTGTACTGTGCTGTAGTGTTCTGTGGTTCTATTGTTCTACAACACCAGAATATTAAATTCTATGAATTACACACAATCAACATATTATCAGCATGTGGAACATGCCTTCTTATTTTGGAAATTATACCTAATTCTTGGTTCTATGCTGCCCGTGTATTTTATTTGAAGTAGTGGATTGCACTCTTTACAGTATGAGCACTCCGGGATCAATTCCAGCCACTGCCTGTAAGCAGTTCGTACGTTCTCCTCATCACCATGTGGGTTACTTCCACCGCTGTGGTTTCCTCTCAGAATCCAAAGATGTACTGGTTGGTAGGTTAATTGGTCATTGTAAGTTGTCCCGTGATTAGGCTGGGGTTCAGTCAGGGTTTGCTGGGCAGCGTGGCACCGTATCTCAATAAATACATAAATACCGAATATGTGCCTGTAGTCAGGATAGGATTGTCAGCTGTTGGATTAGATCTTGCTGCCTTTCAGGGGACAGTAACTGCATTAAGATAGAAACATGGGAAAGGAGGAGGTAGTAACAGAAAGAAGAAAAGGTCATTTTACCTTTAAAATCATTTTGGTATTTGTTTCTATAATGGCTGATCTGTAGCCCAACTCCACACACCTGCACTTTCCCTCTTGTCCCAGTGACTTCACATTTAGAGAGCTGGCTGTATCATCTGCCCTCAGGCTGGCTGTAGAAATTGGAATTCAGGGCAACTCACAAAATAATCAGAGGAGCTTACCAGGCAAGGTAGAATCTATGGAGGGAATTGGACAGTTGTGGTTTCAGGTAGAGACCTTTCATCAGGACTCAATGATAGAGGTCAGATTGCCTGTATAAAAAGGTGGAAGGGAAAGAGCTGACTGGCAGGCAGTAGGTGGATCCAGGTGAGGGGGAGTTAACAGCACCTGTGCGAGGGAAAACTGGGAATAATGTCTAGAGCTGGGAAGTGATAATGTGGAAGTGACAGAGAGCTGAAGGTTATGGCGAAGCAATTAATGGAGTGTAAATACTTTAGATACCATCTGGGGCCAAAAGAGGAGGCCTTGAAATGGAGCTGGACATGCTGAGGAAATCTGGCCTGTTAAATTCGTGGTAAAAAAAAACAAGAATAATTTCTAGAAAGGAAAGAGGTCAAAGATCCTTCCCAAATCACTTAGCTGGGAATTTTCCATGCATACATAAAAATTAAGACAACATTTTGAAAGAAGTGCATCGGTAGGAAGTTTGAAGAATACAACTGCTTGTTCTATCTATCCTGGTACAGGGCAAAACAGAAAATTAGAACAAAGGCTCTGATTACATGCAAGAAACCAACCACTATAACTGAGAGAGTCCCTTGACACCAATGAACTGATAAGGAACTTCATCAAATGTAAACAACATGAGCAATGAGCTTTCTTTGCAACCTTTGATCTTCAATTAATTTTAGTGACAGATAGAGGGGAAAAAACAGATAATTTGTCCCTGCAGTCTCTTTGCTCTCAGACATTGCTGGTTTGTAATTGATATACCCTTCCAGAATACAGTTTCTCTTAATCTGTTTAAGATTAGCTTTATTTAATAAGAAGATGTGTTATTTCATCCACTTCTTTTCATCTGTTGACAGGTTTATTTTGATGTGGTCGGGGCAATAAGGCTTTGTCGTAAGAGTCAGGACAGCCCTACTCAAGTCTGAAAACCTGCAGTAACACTGCCAGTGTGACAGTTTGTTGGAGCTGTTTCTGGCATCAGATCTATTTTCTCAATGTTTTCTACAAAGGAATGATAGATGTTCTGTAAAGTGCTCAGCTCTATTAAAAAGCAGAGCAATTCATTCAAAGTGAACATCTGAAGGTGTGGAGACAAGATGATGGTTTTCTGATGAATCTTTATGCTCCCATTCAATGAATCAGCAGAGCATTATACCCCAGCTACCAAGTGCACCCAACAGGTGTGCCAGAATGCCACGGGGGTGAGGTGCAATGCCCTGTTTGGCTAATTTCCTGTGGGCAATACAGCATCAACCATGTGCCAGCTGTTTGCCATGAACCAAGTTTGGGCTTAGGCACTTCTTGATCCCAATTGGTGTGTAACCTAGGAGACGGTGGGCCTCAGAGCCCAGCATTTGGGGAGGGGGCATTGGGACTGTGATCAGACAAGATAGTTAACAGAGCGGAGTGAGAAGCAGAACAGGCAGATCTTGGGAGGGTTAAGTTCAAAGTCTGGAAGATCACCTCTGGGAGCAGGAGTAATTGAGAAGTTGGGGTGAGGGGAGGGGTTGCTGAAGCAGCGTGGTTTGAAGGGGCCTGAGGGCCTATTCTACATGGTATCACTAAATAAATAAAGAAGTTGTCATCACAAACAAGAGAAAATCTGCAGAAACTAGAAATTTGAGAAACACACACAGAATAAATTGTCATGTTCACTTTTCTCTCCTGGAAAGTTAGACTGCCGGTTGTCTAATACTGTAAAGAGGTAATATTAAGCAGTGGAATTTTCAGAATAATATCTCCAGTGAGAAACAACGTAACAACAATTTACATTTTTGTTTGGTAGATCCTTCGATTGTGAATGACTTGCTTCTAAGCAGTTTCTGTGGGTGACTAATGAGGTCATAGGATCATGGAATCGTAGGATCATACAACGTGGAAATAGGCTGTTCAGCCCAACCAGTCCGAGCTGACTGAGATTCCCGTATAAGCCAGTCCCACTTACCTGCATTTGGCCCATATCCCTCGCATATTCCCGTCCAAGTGTCTCTTAATGTATCTGCCTCAACCACTTCCTCTGGCAGCTCATTCCACATACATGCCACCCCATGGTTGCCCCTCAAGTTCCTATTAAGTCTCCCCCTTCTCCTATATGCTCTACTGTTCTTGATTCTCGAATGTTGGGAAAAAACAGTGACCACCCTTTAAATTTATTCATGGTAATATAATGAATAAAATTCAACACACTTGTGCTACCCAATTACACCCATGTCACCAATTAACCGACTAATCCATATGTGCTTAGGTTGTGGGAGAAAACTGAAGCACCCAGAGTAAGCCCAAATACTCACTGGGGGAATGCACAGACTTGTTACGGACAGTGGGGCAACTGAACCCAGGAATCGAACGCTGTAATAGTGTTGCACATGTGCTTCCCCAGAGAGTTGCAAGGAAACATCTGTGGGCATTGACCTTATTGATGCCCCCCATGATTTCATCTCCCACTATAAGATCATCCCTCATTCTCTTGCGCTCCAAGTAAAAAGTCCCAACCTGCTGAACTTTGTGAGTAAATCTGTCCCTTGAGTGCAGAAACATCCTTGTAAATCTCCTCTGCAATCTTTACAGCTTAATGCCATCTTTCCTGTTGTAGGGTGACCAAAACTGATATTCCAAATGCACCCTCCCCAATGTCTTTACAACTACAACATAACATCCCAACTTCTAAACTCAGTGCATTAGTGTAGGAAAGCAGCATCGATTATCAGGGATCCCCACCACTCAGGACTCACACCACCAGGATCAAGAACAAATGATCTCTCTTTAAGGACTTTTCATCTCATTATCTCATGTTCTCATTATTTATTGCTATTTACTTATATTTGCATTTGCACAGTTTGTTGTCTTCTGCACTCTGGTTGATCTTTCATTGATCCTGTTATACTTACTATTCTATTGTTTTGCTGAGTATACCAAAAGCCAAAAGCCTTCTTCACCACTCTGTCTACCTGCAATCCCACTTTCAGAGAACCATTTACTTGTACTTCTAGAATGTGCTACAACATTCCACAGGGACCTACCATTCACTGTGAAAGTCCTATCCTCTTTTGTCTTCCAAAATGCAATACTTCACACAAGCAGATTAAACTCCATTTAGCATACCTCAGTCCATTTACCCAGCTGACCAAGATTCTTCTGTAAATCCTGATAAATATCTTCACTGTCAATGACACCACCTATTCTAGCGTAATCTGCAAACTTACTAACCATACATAGAACATAGAACAGTGCAGCACAGTACAGGCCTTTTGGTCCACAGTGTTGTGTCGACCCTTAAACCCTGCTTCCCATATAACCACCCCCCCCACCTTAAAGTCCTCCATATACCTGTCTAGTGGTCTCTTAAACTTCACTAGTGTATCTGCCTCCACCACTGACTCAGGCAGTGCATTCCACGCACCAACCACTCTGAGTAAAAAACTTTCCTCTAACTCCCCTTGAAATTCCCACCCCTTACCTTAAAGCCACATCCTCTTGTATTGAGCAGTGGTGCCCTGGGAAATAGGCGCTGGCTGTACACTCTATCTATTCCTCTTAATATTTTATATACCTCTATCATGTCTCCTCTCATCCTCCTTCTCTCCAAAGAGTAAAGCCCTAGCTCCCTTAATCTCTGATCATTATCCATACCATCTAAACCAGGCAGCATCCTGGTAAATCTCTTTTGTACCCTTTCCAATGCTTCCACATCCTTCCTATACTGAGGCAACCAGAACTGGACACAGTACTCCAAGTGTGGCCTAACCAGAGTTTTACAAAGCTGCATCATTACCTCACAACTCTTAAACTCTATCCCTCGACTTATGAAAGCTAACACCCCATAAGCTTTCTTAACTACCCTATTACCTGTGAGGCAACTTTCAGAGATTTGCGGACATGTACCCCCAGATCCCTCTGCTCCTCCACACTACCAAGTATCCTGCCATTTACTTTGTACTCTGCCTTGCAGTTTGTCCTTCCAAAGGGTACCACCTCACACTTCTCCTGGTTGAACTCCATCTGCCACTTCTCAGCCCACTTCTGCATCCTATCAATGTCTCTCTGCAATCTTCGACAATCCTCTACACTATCTACAACACCACCAACCTTTGTGTCATCTGCAATCTTGCCAACCCACCCTTCTACCCCCACATCCAGGTCGTTAATACAAATCACGAAAAGTAGAGGTCCCAGAACAGATCCTTGTGGGACACCACTAGTCTCAACCCTCCAATCTGAATGTACTCCCTCCACCATGACCCTCTGCTTTCTGCAGGCAAGCCAATTCTGAATCCACCTGGCCAAACTTTCCTGGATCCCATGCCTTCTGACTTTCTGAATAAGCCTACCATGTGGAACCTTGTCAAATGCCTTACGAAAATCCATGTAGATCACATCTACCACACTACTCTCATCTATATACCTGGTCACCTTCTCAAAGAACTCTATCAGGCTTGTTAGACACAATCTGCCCTTCACAAAGCCATGTTGACTGTCCCTGAACAGACCATAATTCTCTAAATACCCATAGATCCTATCTCTAAGAATCTTTTCCAACAACTTTCCCACCACAGATGTAAGGCTCACTGGTCTATAATTACCCAGACAATCCCTACTGTCTTTTTTGAACAAGGAGACAACATTCATCTCCCTCCAATCCTCCGGTACCATTCCCGTGGACAACGAGGACATAAAGATCCTAGCCAGAGGCTCAGCAATCTCTTCCCTCACCTCGTGGAGCAGCCTGGGGAATATTCTGTCAGGCCCCGGGGAATTATCCGTCCTAATGTATTTTAACAACTCCAACACCTCCTCTCCCTTAATATCAACATGTTCCAGAACATCAACCTCACTCATATTGTCTTCACCGTCATTAAGTTTCCTCTCACTGGTGAATACCGAAGAGAAGTATTCATTGAGGACCTCACTCACTTCCACAGCCTCTAGGCACATCTTCTCACCTTTGTCTCTAATTGGTCTTATCTTCACTCCTGTCATCCTTTTGTTCTTCACATAATTGAAGAATGCCTTGGGGTTTTCCTTTACCCTACTCGCCAAGGCCTTCTCATGCCCCCTTCTTGCTCTTCTCAGCCCCTTCTTAAGCTCCTTTCTTGCTACCCTATATTCCTCAATAGACCCATCTGATCCTTGCTTCCTAAAGCTCATGTATGCTGCCTTCTTCCACCTGACTAGATTTTCCACCTCACTTGTCAGCTATGGTTCCTTCACCCTACCATTCTTTATCTTCCCTTCCGGGACAAATTTATCCCTAACATCCTGCAAGAGATCCCAAAACATTGACCACACGTCCATAGTACATTTCCCTGCAAGAACATCATTCCAATTCACACCCACAAGTTCTAGCCTTATAGCCTCATAATTTGCCCTTCCCAATTAAAAATGTTCCTGTCCTCTCTGATTCTATCCTTTTCCATGATAATGCTAAAGACCAGGGAGCGGTGATCACTGTCCCCCAGATGCTCACCCACTGAGAGATCTGTGACCTGACCCGGTTTGTTACCTAATACTAGATCTAGTATGGCATTCCCCCTAGTCGGCCTGTCAACATACTGTGACAGGAATCCGTCCTGGACACACTTAACAAACTCTGTCCCATCTAAACCCTTGGAACTAATCATGTCCCAATCAATATTAGGGAAGTTAAAGTCACCCATGATAACAACCTTGTTATTTTTGCACCTTTCCAAAATCTGCCTCCCAATCTGCTCCTCAGTATCTCTGCTGCTCCCAATAGAGTAACTGCTCCCTTCTGTTCCTGACTTCCACCCATACTGACTCAAAAGAGGATCCTGCTACATCACCCACCCTTTCTGTAGCTGTAATAGTATCCCTGACCAGTAATGCCACCCCTCCTCCCCTTCCCCCCCCCCCCCCACTCTCTATCCCTTTTAAAGCACTGAAATCCAGGAATATTGAGAATCCATTCCTGCCCTGGTGCCAGCCAAGTCTCTGTAATGGCCACTACATCATAATTCCATGTATGTATCCAAGCTCTCAGTTCATCACCTTTGTTTCTGATGCTTCTTGCATTGAAGTACACGCACTTTAGCCCTTCTACCTTACTACCTTTACACCCTTTATTCTGCTTCTCTTTCCTCAAAGCCTCGCTATATGGTAGATCGGGCATCTCCATGCACTTCTTTCACTGCTCTATCACTCCGGGTCCCATCCCCCTTGCAAATTAGTTTAAACCCTCCCAAACCATGCTAGCAAACCTACCTGCAAGGATATTGCTCCCCCTCGAGTTCAGGTACAACCCATCCAATCTGTACAGGTCCCACCTTCCCCAGAAGAGATCCCAATGGTCCAAAAATCTAAAACCCTGCCCCCTGCACCAACTCCTCAGCCACACATTCAACTGCCATCTCCTCCAATTCTTACCATCACTATCATGTAGTACTGGCAGCAATCCTGAGAACGCCACCCTTGAGGTCCTGTTCTTCAGCCTTCTGCCTAGTTCCCGAAACTCACACTTCAGGACCTCATCCCTCTTCCTGCCTATGTTGTTGGTATCAACATGTATCACGACTTCTGGTTGCTTTCCCTCTCGTACCAGGATGTCATGCACCCAGTCAGAGACATCCCGGACCCTGGCACCCAGGAGGCAACAAACCATGTGGGTGCCCTTCTCAAGTCCACAAAATCTCCTGTCTGCTCCCCTGACTATAGAGTCTCCAATGACGACAGCTCTCCTCTTCTCCGTCCCATCCTTCTGCACCACAGGGTCAGACTCAGTGCCAGAGGCCCTGCCACCGTGGCTCACACCTGGTCGGTCATCCTCACCAACAGTATCCAGGACAGTAAACTTATTATTCAGGGGAATAGCTACAGGGGTGCTCTGCACTACCTGTCTACTCTCCTTCACTTTCCCCCCTTGGACTGTCACCCAACGACCTGCTTCCAGCAGCCTAGGTGTGACTACTTCCCTGTAGCTCACATCTGTGACTGCCTCATTCTCCCGTATGAGTCGAAGATCATCCAGCTGCTGCTCCAGATTTCTCACACAGTCTTCCAGATCGGCCAGCCGCAAGCACTTCTGGGAGAGGGGAGCTCCCCCAAGACTGCCACATCTCACATGAGAGGCACAACACCATCTCAGGAGGCATTGTAAAGCTTAACTGGGAGCAAGCTTGTCCTCCGCCTCTTCCCGTCGAAGCCTCTCAAGTCAAAGCCTCAAAGCTCCATTCCTTCACTGGCCCACGCACTCACTGGCCGCTTTGTATATTCTCATCCAAATCATTGATATAGATGGTTATGTGGAAACCTTTTATCAGCAATAATCAGGGAGAACAGTACTGCATGTCTAGAGTTGCTACATTTGCAGTGCCAATGTCCTGGGTTCAACCCTGACCTCTGGTGCTGTCTGCCTGGTGTTTCACATTCTTCCTGGGCCTGCACAGGTTTCCTCCAGGTGCTCTGGTTTTCTCCCATCTCCCAAATTAGCACTAAATTGGCACTAATGCAGCCTGATCCAGACTTACAAATTATATTACGACCAATCCAATATTACAGATAGGACAGTCCATAATAACTGTCGAGATAAAATATTGCAGGATAAACAAGCAAGAACAAGTTACTTAATAGATATTTAAGTAAGATACTTAATAATGAAAAAAAACAGAAATATGCTGAATTAGAAGAGGAAATTGAAAGACTGTGAACATGAACAGGGTATATATTGTCCCTATAGTAATATCTACAATTGGTATCATCCCAAAGTCACTACACAACAGCAATAAACAGTAGCTACACAGTAATATCTATGTAAATCTCCAGAAAACCACAGAAATAGTCCAAAAGTTTCTAGCAATTGAGAAATGAGTGTGCTTGGCTATGCCCGTACCTCAGGTTTTACCAGCTCAAGCTGAAAAAAATGCAATAATAATAAATAAACCATAAATATCGAGAGCATAAGATAAATAGTCCTTGAAAGTGAGTCCATAGGTTTTGGGAACAGTTCCGTGATGGGGCAAATAAATTTAAGTGAAGATATCTCCTTTAGTTCAAGAGGCCAATGGTTGAGAGGTAATAACTGTCCCTGAAATGATGGTGCGGCAATGAAATGACATCTGCTGTTGACCCATTGCTCCAGTAGGCAAATTGAAGCAGATCCAAGTCTCCTCTCAGGCAGGAGTTGGTATGTTTCATCACCAACCTTTCAAAACACTTCATCACAGTGGATTTAAGTACTACTGGACAATAGTCATCTGTCATCATAAACCCCCACCATCTTGGCAATGGCGTCTTCTCACAGCTACCATTAGGTGGGAGGCTATCTGCACAAAACTAATCACTAGTTCAGTATTGCAACACTATTACCACTTTGCGCTATAATGAACTTAGTTTTATTTCTGTTCTAGTTGTTTTTCTTATAAAAATTGTGCTTAATTTATTTTTCTTGTAAATGCTAATTACGTTATGCTATGTACATGTAATGTTGCTGTAAGTAAGTTTTTCATTGCATCTGTACAACCATTACTTGTGAATAGGACAATAAGTTTAACTTTGACTCTGAATTTCAATTGATAAGGAAAGTCAATATTATACAATTAATGGCAGGTTATACTTGACTAACCCTAAACTAATGTTTGATAAATGTTATGACAGGCACACAACCATGCCAGCTTCCTGGGTTTAGATGCTCTAACTCTCTGGAATATGGATAGCTGGCGTGACCCCTTTAAAGATTCAGGTTGCCTCGCTATGTTTTGGCACCAGCATTTAATATTTAAGGAGTACCTGACCTTAGGTTCAGTGCTCAATCGTCAGCTCAGCTTTGGATTCTCGTCTAGTGTTCAGTTTAGAGCGCTGTCTTCATTTCAGGTCCTGGTATTGGAGTTGAGGTTGCTGCTACTACTCCGGGGAAGCAGGTCACCTGCAGGCTGAAGGTCAGAATCTGCAGCCATTGGGAAAACTGTTAAGACCGTCTGGAACCAAGAGGTCTATGATGGTAGCAGCCACTATTCCCAACTTTGGTGTCACACTGAAGGAGAAGATCTTCTAGGGTAAGAACTAATAAGAGGTGACTGATTTTTTGGATTCTAGGGCAGCCAGTAATTTCCTGGAATTGGGGACCGTCCATTGGTTCAACATACCGCTGCAGGAGTTGAGCCAGCCCATGCTCACAACTGTCCTGGACCGCTGTCCACTTGATCTGGACATATCCGGCAGCAAACATTGGTTTTGCTGATGATGATAGAGGATCATGTGGAGGACATTAGTTTCTATATTAACTGAGTCTCCTCACATACCCCTGATCATTGGCACCCTTGGCTGTCCCAGCAGAACCCTTCCCTGAGCTAGAACTGGAAGGGAGGATCATTGCATGGTCCAGTTGCTGCAAGATGGTATGTTTTTTGACTAGGTGTTTCAACCCCCAGGCACTTCCAAGACCAGCAGCCAATGAGGGGCAGACTTGTGTTCTGGTGTTGTGGTGGAAATGAGACAGATTCTTTGGGTCTCAAGGGCAAGAGCTCTGGACACACAGTTTTAATAATAAGGAGTTTATTTACAAGGGGAGAAGAGCTTGGGAACATCATAAGCGGCTACAATATTCGCACAAACGTGCTTAGAATAGACGAGCGTGGGAAAAGTCAGGTCGGCTGTACAATGCACAGGAAAAAGGTGTGGGGACAGAGTACAGGTACACATACAAGCAAGGGAAAAGTAACTATGATACCCGCCACCCCTTGTCTATGGGCAGGCACGGCTCTCTGCTACAGGGACAACAATAAACGCCCCCACAACCCTATTCAATGCACAGATCACCACGTGTCTCCAGCGCTGTTCTGCAGTCTTCAGCCTGGAGTGAAGCAGGGTGGTCCCTCAAGGATGGCAAAAAAGAGCAAGCCAAGCACCTTTTATAGCTCAGAGGGCTGGAGGGTCCAACCTAGGTGATTCACTGGGGGGCCAACAACTTGGTGCTAGATGGGTTAATCCAATTAAGGTGGCCAGTGGTTAAGTGTGCATTGATTAGTTGGGAGGGGTGAAATGTTGACTGGCAGGTGGTGTGCCTTCCGACCAGGTGGGGGCAGTGCTGTCACGTGACAGGCATGGCTCTCTGGATACATCTGGGTAACCTGGAACCTTCAGGAAACCCAGTCCTGCCTTCAAGGGCAGACAAGCCAGCTCCAACCAACAGGCCTGTGCGAGTCCTGACCCTGTCCAGTCGGAGTTGCTCCTGAACTAGAGAGACGATCTCTAGTTCAGGAGCAAGCCAAGGAGATGCCCAAGCAGTATGGATCTCTAGCAGCTAAGCCAAAGGGCTCCTGTCGCCAGGTCCCATCCAAGAGGAAGGCTCCAAAACGTAGACCTTTGGAGTCTGGTACCAGGAGCACAAGGACCAGTAGCACCATATCTGAGGATATGGATGAGGATTTGGATTCTGATTTGGCATTTCTTTTCACTAAAGGCTTTTGTGAACCTATGGAGGTGACTCTGGGGACTGCCAAATTAACTTCCTAAGGAGACTCAAGAGTCATCCTTGGAGGAAGATTCAGGGATAATTGCAGCACCCAAGTTGATAGAAATCCCTTCCGACTACAATAATTTGGAAGAGGTCTTCAGCAAGGAAAAGGCCTCAACTCTTCCACTCCACCAACCCTACAACTTTGCAATAGATCTACTGCCTGGAACTTGTCCTCCACAGGGGTCAATTATATGTGCTCTCAAGGCTGGAGAGAAGCACTATGGAGGAGTATATAAAGGAGGCTCTTGTCTTGGGATTCATTCAGCCCTCCATCTCACCAGCCAGCGGCAGATGTGCAGAAAAAGGATGAGAACCTGCAGCAGGAATTGATTATAGCGGGCTGAATCACTTAATGGTCAAGAATCATTACCTTCTTCCAACCATGAACACAGCCCTTGAGATTCTCCAAGGGACAAACCTATTCTCAAAGCTAGACTTGCAGAGTGCAATCTATTTTGCATAAAAGAGGGTGACGAGTGGAAAACGCCATTCAATGCACTGACAGGGCACTGCGAGTTCTTGATCATGCCTTCAGCCTTGAGAATGTGCCAGCGGTTTTCCAGGCCTTTATGATACTCTCCATACGTACGCCTTCACATATTTGGACGACATCCTAATTTTCTCGAAGTCCATGGAGGAGCACATTGCTCATATCACACCAGCTTCTATGGTTCAGACGCTCTAACTCTCCTGCATATGGGTAGCTGGCGCAGGCCACTTAAAGATTCAGGGAACCCTGCTAATTGGCAAAAGGATTTAATATTTAAAGAGCCCCTGAACTGAGGTTCAGTGCTGAATTGTCAGCTGAATTTTGGATTTTTGTCTAGCGTCTAGTTTAGAACTCTGACCCATTTCGGTCTCTTATTATGTCTCAATTCTAGTCTCGAATACTCCAGCACTTGGGCTCTAGTCATCCTCACCTGGGTCTCATCACAGATAAAGGGTATAGAGTAAAAGGGGGTCAGTTCTGTGAACACTGCCTTTTTTTACATATATTAATGGTTTAGGCATGTATGTGCAGAGTGAACTTCCACCTTTGCAGATGGCACAATGAGGGGGATAATCATCGATTGTAGGAGGATCTGGAAAGGCTGATCTTAGAAGTATGAACCAGAGATGATGAAGCTTTGCCTGTTTTTCTTTCCACAAACACTGTCTGACTGGCTGAGTATTTACAGTATTTTTCCTTTTTCTATCTCAGATTTCCAGCATCTTCACTTTTGCTTTCACAATTACTTTTGAACTGTTAAGAATTGATGTGTAAGATGAATTTGGAGTATTGCTTCCAGTCCTGTTCTCTGCACTTAGGTATGTCTTAATGGCAGGAAAGATTCGCCACATTGGTCCAAGGGATGAAGGTGAGTTTTCAGCTGTAAAGTTATATGGGAGAAGGTCATGCTCTCCTTGGAATAAAGGAAGTTGAGAGGAGGTGTGATCTCATCCATTCACCATCTGCAGATATGCCCCAGTGCTAAAGCTGTGACCAAAATGAGATCATGATCATCTAGAAGGGGCCACTGGAGGGAAGCCATTCCCATTTGTCAATTGATAAGAACCAGGTGACCAAAATTTAAAATTTTATCAAATAATGCAAGGATGTCATAGGAACATTTTCTTGGTGAATAGTTTGGATTACCACAAATAATCTACAGCTACATGAATTGGAAAGGTTTTGAGAAATAAAGGCCACAGACAAGTGGGACTAGGTCAGGTAGACATCTTAGTCAGCATGGATGAGTTAGGCCAAAGGCCTGCTTCCATGCTGCAAAGTCTGTGGCTCTATGACTTCCTGTAATCAATTAAAATTGGGTAGATGATTGAGAATGATTTATTTGTCTGGATACAGGGAGTGGAGTGGTTAGGGTTGTTCATAGATGAGGGAATGGCCTTTTCTATGAGAGGAATGCCTAAAGTCTGGAGAGAAAAAGGAAATAGATGTGAACTTCAGCAGCAGATGATTTGGGGTGGGGCAATGTAGTCAGCGACATACTGAGACCAAAAGTCAGGCTTGGCATTTAAGATGCATTAGGCCTCATGGGAGTTGTGAAAAGATTATATCTAGCAATCCAACAATGCCATAAATACCACAAACTGGAGCAGATACAAATAAATAAAAACAAGGAGCAGATGGAGAGCTATTTAATTTATTTTTCACCAAGCCTGTCCCACCTGTCCATGAGGACACCACCCCTCTGCCATTTGTCAAAACTGCCAGATGCCCAGTACAGGCCTGGTGAGTGACAATGTTCTAGAGATGGAAATAGATGCTCTCTCTTAGTATGTGGGGTGACACTGACTTTGGGATCAAGTAAGAAATGAGGATGTAAGTAAGCAGTTTCAGACAGACACCAAAGAAAGAAATAGCTCCAGTGTCCAGATAACCAAATTTATGGCACAGGTTGCAGACAATGAACTCCTGATCTTTCAGTCTACCTCATCATGTTTTATGTTTTATCATTATGTTTTATCATTATGTTTTATCATGGCTTTTGCAGGGGTTCCCAAACTGGGATCCATGGGCCTCTAGGTTAATGGTAGGGGGTCCATGGCATAAAAATGGTTAGGAACCTCGGATCTAAAGGCACTGCATTTTCCCTGGAACTGTAACATTATCTCCTCATTCTGGTTTGTTTGTCTTTGTCCTTCCTCGATGTACTTACATATGTAATGACCTGTCTGGGTAGCACGCAGACAAAACCTGTGTCTCTATAAAGGTATCTTGGTACATGTGACAATAATAAACCAATCACAAGATACAAAAGCCCAATATTTAGTTGTATGGTATCTTTGTTCATCCTGTATTGGATGTGGGACAAGGGATTTAATAGTTTAGATGAAGTGGTGAAATCAAAAGTCCAGTTTATGATAAAGAATACAAAGTTGTCAAGTATAATGTAAGTGAGCAGCTCGCTGAGTACAAGGCATACAGATTTTATGCTTATAAGAAAAAGTCACTGGTAAGCACTGAGATGCATTGCACTGTAATGTCAGTTCTCTATACTGAAAGCAATGTAAAAAGAAACTGACACGCAGCAGGAAATCACCTTGACCCATACCCGTCAGCAACTGAGTAATCCGGAACTCCCAAATCACTTCACCAGTCCCACAGAGCAGCCTTGTGTCCATAATTACAACTGGAACCAATCACCAAGTACAAGCACAGTCAATTTCTTGCCTATGAAGTAAATGAACATGACTCCATTAATATGCAGATTAGCCAGTGGTCGGGGATCGTTGTGCAGGGGACAACTGAGGACAGATTCTGACAGAGGTATTCTTCTGGCTCCCACAGCCTGAGGCTGTGCTTCATTTATTTTTCAGAAAAATCAGATAGGGCTTGGAAACTCAAAAGCAACATTACATTATTAACAGCAGTGCTAATGACAGGGTAGTCTCTGCCCCTCGCAGTGTCCATATTGATCACAGGCAGCTGCATAGATCAAGAAAACTGTATTAGCCACGTTAAAGCATGTGCAGCCTACCACCCAGCTCAGCCAGTTCAGTTCCCTTTACACATTGCTAATCATACATCTATTTAAATCCTTCCCTGGCTCTGTTCCTGCCTTCAACCCTCAATCTCTTTCACTGTTAGAACTCACCTGTTCCAAATTAGAAGCTCACTCATGGTTCAGTTATTAGAAAATTCTGGCAGACATTTAAGCAAACCTGTACCCCTGTCTTTCACAGTGTCTGAATCCTCAAATAAGAAATTTTGGGCAAGCTTCAGGTTGAGGTCAAAGTCACACCACCTGTGGAGCACTTTACACTTCAAACGCTGTGAACAATAACTGGAACAGCAGAAGTGGAATTCTGTTGGGATCAATTCCCTTTTCTCTCAGCATCCTTCAAAACAGGTTAATCGCATTAACTCAACACGCCTGTTAAAGCAGCAGGGACAAAAGAACCAGAAGCCAGTCAAAGACCACCCACAATAATGGTGACTCGCCGGCAGGTCCATAATTCAACTCTGCTCTGTACTGATTAAACAATACTGGGGGTGCCTGGCAAGGAAAGTTCTGGAAATACAGGGGACTGCAGATGCTGTGATCACCCTGTTATAGGAAAGATGTTATTAAACGAGAAATGTGGAAAAGATTTACCAGGCCATATTCTCTTCTCACTGCTGCCACCGGAAAGAAGGTACAGGAGCCTTAGGTCCCACACCACCAGGACCAAAATGAGTTAACCTTTCAACCTTCACTTTCAAGAACTCTACAATCTTTCTGCTGGAAATGGAGGGATATAGACCAATTGAAGGCAGAATCGATATAGTTGGACACAGATATTGTGGGCTGAGGGTGGGGAATCTCTGGATTTCCCTATCACTGATGCAGTGAGGGCCAAGTTGATGATTATATTGAAGGAGGTGAATTGATTTCTATACATAAAAATCATCAAGGGGGTATTGTAAGAGGACAGGATTATGGCACAGAGAGGATGATGAAACAGGCTTGAAAGACTGAAAGACTACGACCTGTTCCTATTTTCCATTTTCCTGTGTTTCTATAAAGGAATGCCGTACTACTGGTGACACAGGAATACATGGTGATGTTTTTGGCAGCACTACTTGCATGGTGTAATGGGCCGGGTTGATCAGACCCAAAAGATGCAAACAGTTCGACTGTTCAGGAGGTGTGGTAGTAAGCGTACAATCATGGCAATGTAATGTAAGCCTAATTATCATTGAGTAAAGAGCACAAATAAACTATACACACAAAATGCTACAGAGTAAGTTACAAAGATTTCAGAGCTCATGATTCTTAGTCTCCACTTGTTGTCATTCTGAGAGATACACGGAGACAGACAGGCTCTTTGATCTTTTGATCTCATGCCACTAACTCAGCATGGTTTCTTTCATTCAAATAACTCTTGCGTTCATCGGCAGACATCCTCATGCCACTGGTGCCTGAGGTCGGGAAAGAATCCAGTCACTATTAGCAAACACTCAACATTAACAATCCTACAGTGTTTAACTTGTACAGATACCTTACATGCTGCGAGCTCAGAAGAGTTAAGGTGTCACGTGGAGCTATTCAGACTTTCATTCATATTTTACAAAGTTTAATATAGCACAAAACACATGGATAACATTTTGGAATTGGAACCAGTTCAGGATTAGTTTGTTATTGTCACATATACCAAGTTACAGTGAAAGGTTTTTGATTGCATGCCGTCTGAGCAAACTGTGCCATACATAAGCACATCAAGGTAGGGAAAAGGAAACTGAACAGCAGCTACAGAGGAAGTGCATATAAAGTACAAGGGCCATGATGAGCTAGATTGAGAGACCAAGAAATGATCTTTAGCAGAAAGGAAGTTCGTTCAAGTGTCTGATGACAGCAGGATAGATGCTGCCTTTTTCAAATGGAACATAATTAGAATCAGAATCAGGTTTCTAATCACTGATATATGTCTTGAGATTTATTGCTTTGTGAGAACAAAAAAGTGCAAGACAGAAACATGTTACTATGTTACCGTGAAAATAAATGAACAGCACAAATGAGCAAAAGTTCGATTGTATTCAAGGGATAAAGTGTGTGACAATGGTAATGCAGCTGGGCCCTGCTGAGTGTAAACTGTGATTTCCTGGAGACACATGAAGTATGCGTGTGCAGAGTGTCGCAGGAGAGGTTTCCCACCTGGCTCTCTTCTGCTCCTGACATTTGGGCCCTCACGGCAACCTCTCACAGTGGCCATTTCTCTGCCCTCCCTGAGCGGGTCAAGCCTGGCACTGGGGGTCTCATACAGAGAGGTCCCTTTAGTATCGTTTCTTACATGGTCTCTGCCTAAGTCCCTACACAGTCCCTCCTCCCAAACCCTAAACTAACCCAATAGCTAGATCTCACCTCCCTCCGACCTTCCCCCTAGCATCTTGCCAGACCTGGCTCAGTTCCTGTACTTGCTCTCCTCATTCCCTAAGTACATAAAGCACACAGAATAATGCCCAAACACTTGGTCCTCAGCAGATGACTAAACTTTCCAGCAGAAGACCAACATCAACACTTCACACCACTTGCTTCCTGGAGCCTTATGGGCACCAATTAATTTTCAGGCCACTGTTTTCTGGGTGGATGTCACCCACCGTACTTCAAATCCACCCCTCCACCGTCCCACCTCTTTCCTTTATTCCATCCCCTTCCTCCCTACTCCTTTCCCTCCTCCAATTCCCCTCTCTCTATCACAACATAAAAGCCACTTCCTTCCCCTTCCCCACCATTCTTCTTTCCTCAGCTATATCCTTTCCCTTCCTATACTCCCCACTCTCTTTCTCCGACCTTACCTCCAGATGGAAGCAAATCTTTGTACTGTTTTAAAGAATCAAAACAGGCTGCTTCCGATGCAATGACCAATATTACTCCTCCATGAAAATATAGTGCTCAGCAATAATCACATGACCTCTTGTTGTGACCTGCTCTGAGCAAAATAGTTACTCCAATCGTTACGTGACATGTCTGTATAATGGACATTTCATGTCAGTAAGGAGACTGCCTGTCACTGCCTGTAAGGAGTTTGTACGTTTTCCCTGTGACCACATGGGTTTCCTCCGGGTGCTCTGGTTTCCTCCCACAGTCCAAAGACGTATCTGTTGCTAGATTAATTGGTCATTGTAAATTGTCCTGTGATTAAGCTAGTGAAGTTACCCCCCCCCCCCCCACTTCACCAGGTCACCAGGTTTCTATAGAAACTTGGCTTATTAGCCATTCTGCTACCAGCCACTGGACGCAGTAGTGAGAAAGCTACCTTTCTCGAAATCCACACGTCTAGGGTAAGTATGGCTTGGGTCCCACCAACCCTGATCTGAATGAATACTATGTAAATACTGTCCACATGCAATTATCCATTGACAAGAAATAACTCTGCATAGAGTTCTTTACATAAAGAAGGTGTATTTACTAATGTTAGTTTAATCAAACAGTTATTAAAGAAGAAAAAGAAAAGAAAAAAATAAATGAGCCCATTATAATTAAACCAGTCTAAATGTGCACAGTGTTGATGCTCGTATCTTCCAAAAGCTAGGTGTATCCATTACTCATGGCATTGACTTCTCATCACCGATCACTGGTAGAACTTTCCATCTTGAACTCCATTGAATCGTGCATTCCAGTTGGATCAAATCCTAAAGCCATTTCTCCCATTCGTATCTTCTCTCCATCTCCCGGCAAAAGACCACGACCCCCACCAATGTCCATCACAAAACTCTCTCCACCCAGCTCTCTCCCTGGAACCTTCTCCCAATTCCACCATCCTGATTGGCTAACCCAACATTCCTAAGCTGAACGTCACAGCCCCTTATCTTTACCTAAAGCCCTAACACTAACAGCAGAAGACATTGATTCGACAGAAAGCTATTAAATGAAATACCCTACAGCATCAGTATTAAAAATCTTAACCAGGGCATGATACTAGGTTGCTGGGTGGCATGGCTCGAAGGGCCAGAAGGGCCTATCCTTCATCTTGTCAGAGGTAGTTCTAGACTACATGTTGGGATATTTCTTGCTCATTTGCTATTTACAGAATTTGGCATTTGGAGCCGCTGTAGATGCACAAATATTAGAAATCGTAAATGAGCATCGAAGGGAAATACTCAGTGCTGTATATAAATAAATAACAGAACTGGATATCAGCAAGATTGCACTTAGAAGTATTCTGAGGGAAAAACTGCTAATAAAATCAAAATCATTCTATTGCTATAAGCAATGAATAAAGTTAACTGCTTCAACAAAGACAAACTTATTCAAGGGAAGAGGCACAGAGTGTAGTTAACACAGCACCGTGCCTTCAAAACACTTCACGTTGTAACAGATAATTCAAAAATCATTGCATTAATTTCTACTTTATCAGCAGTGTTACGAGATCAGATGGAATCATTTATTTAACTTGCTCTAAGTCACACTTAGACATTAACCAAGTCAGGACAAATAAGCTGCAGTGGCAATTATGGTCAAATACTCATACAATTATCAGCATTGCCTGCTCTCCTGTGTTAACCTCTGTCTGAATGGTTGTTTCATCTTTCATTTCACTAATCCTGGCAGTGCATAGCACTGCATATGACAGGAAATGTAAGTGATACTTGACGGTGCCTCCTGCAGACTGATCCTTTATGGATCAATTGAGCTATTTTTTAGTCATTATTAAAGCAAGAGTGACTAATTCTATTATTAACAGGGCTGGCGCATACACTAGCAGCGTGTGTTTGATTATTTTCCCTGCCTTTGTTTCATTGGTCACAGCTGCACAAAACAGATTGTCCCACTACACATCACACCCAATTAGAGTGCCACAATGATAAGATTTTTAGCCCCTCAATGTCTACTCAGCAGGCAGATTTTCCACATGGGACCCAGCCACTTACCGAAATGCTGTCTTCATAATATATTTCCCCATTGTTATTTTTATTTATGTTCCTGGAAGCTGGATTGTGCAGAGCCACATTTTTGTGACTATTCAGGATCTACGATATGACATGCTTTATACAGTGGTCGATGGAATCAAACTTCAGAAACGTGATCACCACTGTAGCACACTTCAATCCACTGAATGCAGATGAATTCCTGTTCTATCTAGTATTGTATTGTTGTGGAGTCTTTCTGTGTACTACATTTGCTGCTGCATTTCTCTCCACTACAACATTCACTGCAATTCAGTGGTGTCTAATTAGCTGTAAAGTACTTCAGGATGAAGGAGATTGTGAAATTCAAATTCCTCTTCATTTCTCTTTCAAGTTGATGACTTTGCCATGAACTTGAGCTACATCTGGACAGTAGGCAGCTTGGAAGTAAGGCTATGTCCACACTAGACCAGATAGTTTTGAAAACACCAGTTTCACATAAAAATGATAGGCATCCACACTATGTTTTTAAAAATATCTCTGTCAACATTAAAACGGATAATTCTAATTCGGCGAATCTCCTCCTACTGGGCAGGCGCAGGACACATCTACCGAAAACAAGCGACATGTGTCGAATCTCGCAGTGAAAGTGTGTGTTTGTGCAGTTACAGACTAGAAAATCTTAAACAACGGACAGCTGTTGGCTCTCACGCAGGAGGACTTAAAAGTTAAAAAAACACAAATACTAGAGCGTATGGAGGCAACCAACAGGGAGTTCACAGACAGCATGACCCAGCTGACGATGAACATTGAAAAAATGACGAACTCTGTTGCATTAATAAAGCACCTTGATAAATGTATAAAACATGTCTGCATCAGTGTTATCTTGTATTTCCATACAATGTTACATTAGGCCGTTACACATCTATTGTCAGAGAAGTACTTGCATAAATAGGTAAACCACCTTCATACGAGCAAGGACAGAAAACAGGGCAAAGTGAGTATACTTATTTATTCAGTAAGTTATGGGTGAAAGTATTTGCTGAGTACATTTCTAACTCTTCTGGCTTCAGCCTCATTGCCGTCTGTTCTGAAATTATTAAGTTGCATTCAAGAAAGCAATGAAATGGCGCGCTGCCGTCACCATCTGTTCCGGCACGTCATGACAGTGTTTTTAGATTTCTCCAGTTACCCCGTCCACACTGCTCCAGCCAAGTGGCGTTTTCAAAATTACACACCCTGGAGAGTGTTTCTGAAAATCTCCGGTTTCGGAGGACGAAAACACCATTTTAGTGTGGACGGAGGGTAAAAACAAAAATAAAAAGCTTCGGTTACAGATTTATCCAGTGTAGTGTGGACGTAGCCTTAGGCCTCAAGGTCTAAATCAATTGAGCATTAGATTTAATTCATGCACTGCTTATGGGTAGGTTGTGCATCTTGCTGGAGACCATTTTCCCTACAGGTCTGTGAGGAGTACTGTGTGGTTGAAACTGTATATTAATAAACTATGATTCCTACTTGATAATAATTATAAAGTACAAGCCTTCTACTTTTTGAAAACTAATAGAGAAATTTACTAAGCAAAGAATCAAAAGAAAAGACTATATGCTGGAATTTGCTGAATGCTGATAGTGGGCAACACAGTGGCACCAACTGGTAGAGATGCTGCCTCGTAGATCCAATGATCTGTGTTTGACCTTGAGCTCCAGTGCAGAAGGGCAGCAGTTTACTGGATATTGGACAATTCAGTATGCACACCGTTGGGTTGTATTCTACCCAGGTGGAACATGAGGTGTTGTTCCGTCAGTTTGCACTAGCCTCATCCTGACAGTGGAGGACACCAGGGACAGATATGTTGGTGTGAGAGTGGGGAAGTGAATTAGCTACTGGGAGCTCCAGTTGGCCATGGCATACAGAATACAGGAGGCCAACAAGTTTAAGAACCCAGAGTTCAAGGTAAATTTATTATTAAAGTACACATATGTCACCATATACCTCCCTGAGATTCATTTTCTGGTGAGCATTCACAGTGCCGAAGAAGAAGAATGTGGGCTGCCTTAATGACTATCGCCCGGTAACACTCACGTCGACGGTGATGAAATGCTTTGAGAGGTTGGTCATGACTAGACTGAACTCCTGCCTCAGCAAGGACCTGAACCCATTGCAATTTGCCTATCAACAACAGACGCAATCTCAATGGCTCTTCACACGGCTTTAGACCACCTAGACAACACAAGCACCTATGTCAGGATGCTGTTAATTGACTATAGCTCAGCATTTAATACCATCATTCCCACAATCCTGATTGAGAAGTTGCAGAACCTGGATCTCTGTACCTCCCTCTGCAATTGGATCCTCGGCTTCCTAACCGGAAGACCACAATCTGTGCAACACTGGTGCACCTCAGGGGTGTGTGCTTAGCCCACTGCTCTGCTCTCTGTATACACATGACTGCGTGGCTAGGCATAGCTCAAATACCATCTACAAACTTGCTGACGATACAACCATTATTGGTAGAATCTCAGGTGGTTACAAGAGGGTGTAAGAAGTGATATATGCCGGGACTTCCGGTAAGATGGCGATCGCTTAGCTGCTCCGAACTTTTGTTCCGTTACTGTCACTACCTTTGCACTAAATGTCTCCATTTTATAAAGCTTAGTTAGGAATTATTTTGGTATCTCTCACTTGCCTTTGAATATATCTAACCTACAATGTCTAGCAAGAGTTCTAAATCCGGGAGAAAAGAAACTACGACCTCGTCGGACGTGACGATGGATGCGCTTGGAAAGCTCCGAGACGAAATCTTAAAGGAAATTAAAACCGCTTTCAAACAGTTAGAAGAGAAACTGGATCGGATCAACGATAAAGTGGACAAACATGCTGAACACTTATCTCGCATCGATTCGACTTCTGAAGCTTTAGAAAGTCGTGTTCGATACTTGGAGACTCTCTGTTCCAGCTTAGAGGAAAAATCTAATAAACTTCTTTCCAAAATGGTGGATCTCGAAAATCGCAGCAGATGCTGCAACATCAGAATTCTGGGATTACCAGAGGCAACTGAGAAGGGGTCAACCGTGAAGTTTTTCGCCGAGTTTCTCTGTGAGATATTCGGGAAGGATCTGCTTCCAAACCCGCCCAAGCTGGAACGGGCACACAGAGTTAACGTCCCCGCCGAAATTCTGGGATCCCGTCCACGACCAGTAATCTTGTGTTTCCATCAATACCAGGTAAAACACAGTCTGATTGTGGAGGCACGTCGCAGAGGCTCTTTCTTCTTTCCAGGATACAACCATTCGCTTTGTGGAAGATTTTGCATCCCAGACCTTAAAGATGCGCGCTGAGTATAAAGGCGTAATGAAAGTGCTTTTTGATTGTGGTTTCAAACCTTCCTTTCGTAATCTTGCTGACCTAAGAATCAAGTTTAATACCTGGGAATTCAAGTGGTTCAAATCAGCGAGGGAAGCTGAAGCGTTTGTGGCAAGTCTTCCGGCTATCCAGTCATCTTCGGAATCTGATCGGACCTCCTAAAATGGTGGATAAGTACTCGTAGTAAAATTACTTTCTCTGGACTCGGAATTCACTTGAATCACTCAGACATTATTCACTGAAACTCTAAAGGCTGTTGACAATCTCTCCCGGGATTTGGTGTGTGTGTAATCTATTTTTACCTCTGTATAACTTTACCTACAGAGTTCTACAACTAAATCTAACTTGTTTTGGAGGTTTGAAATCTTTAGTGAAGGCCTCCCTGTTTGTCGGTTCACAGTTCAACTGCTGATCTATTTTTCCTCTGTTTTAAATACTTATTTATTTTATCTTTTTCTTTTCTTCATCCCCTTTTTTTTCCATTCTCTGAATGTTTTTTTCTCCCTTCTTGGTAAACGGTTGATAAATACTTGTCTTGAATTTATAATTTTCCCCTTCCTCTTTTTTTTCTTTTTCCTTCTTACCTTTTTTTTTCCCTTTCTCTTACTTTATTCTTCTACAATATTTCGCGGGTAGGTTAGTTTTGGTTTTCTTCCGATTCGCTCTGTATTAGGTTGTATATCCCGGCAGAAGGTGTTCTAATCTGTAGTTATGTTTTCTAGTGCATAAACTAGTTACTGTTTGTTATAGCATCTATACGGAACTGCTGTCAATGACACAGATCTGGAAGTTGTATTTGGGTTAATTTCTCTGGTAGAGCTAGCTACTTGTTTTGGTAGCCGTCTAGTTTTGGGTTGTGTGGATGGGGTGGGTTTTCCAGTTCCAACATTTCTTTATTGTTTAGGACATGTTTATATTTTGACCTTACGAATCTATGTTTACATCTCTGCTCCCAGACTGCTATTGTACTGCTTGATTTTTTATATGCCTGCTGCCTTTTATGCATTAGTAATTGATAATGGCTAGTGCACTTAAATTTGTGAGCTGGAATGTAAAGGGACTGAACCACCCTGTTAAAAGGAGGAAGGTATTTTCACATATTAAACAACTCAAAGCTGACATTGCTTTCCTCCAAGAAACTCATATCTGTTGTTTCGATAACTCCCGGCTTCTGTCCAAGTGGGCGGGTCAGCATTTTCATTCATCCTTTGCCACTAAAGCTAGGGGAGTCTCCATTCTTATTAACTCAAATATTCCTTTTGAACTCCATAATAAAATATCGGACACAAATGGCTGTTTTATTATTGTTTCTGGTAAACTATATAACACTAAAGTTGCACTAGCAAACCTGTATGCCCCCAACTTTGATGATGTTAACTTTTTTGAATGGTTTTTTTCCTCACTACCAGACTTAAACTCATACTCTCTTATATTGGGTGGTGACTTTAACTGTTGGTTGGATCCTAAACTGGACTGATCGTCCTCTGTTCCCAGATCACCTACCAAATCTGCCTTAACTATTCAGTCGTTTCTCTCTAATTTTGGTATCTCTGATATATGGCGTTTCCTCCATCCTACGGAGAGAGATTATTCCTTTTTCTCACATGTTCACCATACCTTCACTAGAATTGACTATTTCCTACTCGACAACCAACTTATCCCATTTGCCCACACTTGTGACTATCAGAGTATACTGATCTCTGACCATGCCCCAATTACCCTCTCTCTGAACTTTCCCGGTCTCCCTCAGAGGAACAAACACTGGTGGTTCGATTCAACTTTATTATCGGATGATGATTTCGTAAAATTTATTAAAGACCAGATAACCTTCTATTTTAACACTAATACATCACCTGAAGTGCCATCCCAGATTGTCTGGGATGCCAAGAAAGCATATTTGAGGGGTCAAATAATCTCTTACACAGCAAATCTCAATAGAAGATCCCGTGCAGATCGAGCAGACCTCATTAACCAGATTAAAGATGTGGATCAATTATATGCCCAAACTAAGAACCCTGAATTATACAAGAAGCGCATTGAACTCCAAACTAAATTTAACCTTCTGTCCACTCAACCTGTCGAACGCCAACTTCTCGAAAGCAAGAGCCGCTTTTATATTCATGGGGATAAGTCTGGTAAATTCCTAGCCAATCAGCTGAGGCGTTCTAAAGCCAAACAACATATTACAAAGATCCGGAAGGAGAACGGAGTCTTTACATCGGATCATTTAGAAATTAATGACGCATTCAAAAATTTTTATTCTCGGCTTTATTCCTCTGAATCCCTGAATGAAAATATCTCTGTGGATCAATTTTTACAGAATCTGAATATCCCCTCACTTTCATCTGATTTCAAAGCCAAACTTAATGCGCCTATATCACTAGAAGAAATATCTTTTGCAATTTCTGCACTGTCCTCAGGGAAATCTCCTGGACCCTGATGGGTTCCCTGTGGAATTTTATAAATCATTCTCCTCACTTCTTTCTCCTCAGTTACTTTCAGTACTATCTGATTCATTTAACTACGGCAAATTGCCACCCTCTTTCAATGAGGCATCTATTATTCTTCTTTTAAAAAAGGGCAAAGACCCAACAGAGTGTTCCTCATACAGGCCGATCTCTCTGCTCAATGTTGATGTAAAGATCTTAGCTAAAGTGTTGGCTCATAGATTAGAAACCGTTATTCCCTCCATTATCTCTGATGACCAAACAGGCTTTATTAAAAACCGTCTCCCTTTTTTTAACATTCGGCGTCTATTTAATATTTTATACTCAGTTCCAACTGGGACTCCAGAATGTGTTATCTCCCTTGATGCGGAGAAAGCATTTGATCGTATAGAGTGGAACTACCTTTTTGCAGTCTGTTAGGGTTAATGTTAGGGTTAATTCAAGACCACCATTACAGGTCAGGAGTGGCTCACGTAATGAGAGGGAGGGGGGAGCGAAACTGGGGACCCCGCTACACCGAAACTACCAGTGTCACGCGATTCAGTAAACAAAAGAAACAGGTAACTCGTGAGCATATGGCTGCGGGCCAATAAGATGGACACAAGTGCCCGATATTACCTAATATGTAGCGCGGGGTTGTGCTGGGGGGGAAAAAGGGATATAAATAAGAGCAGATTGTAAGGGGAAGTCGGAACGCGCCTTCTCCAGCGACTCCGTCGATTCGCTGTGCCAGTTACGAATTCTGCAATAAACCCAAGTTTTGTAATATTCCAGTGTTGGTTGTCTCTCTTCCTAAACGAACACAGGGCAGAATTTCAAGCCCAACATTTGGTGACCCCGACGTGGGGAGGGAGAGACAACACAGGTTGGCGGGTCCGACAGCAGACAACTTGCGGCCGCAAGCTCGACTAAGGTCAGGAAGTGCCTGTTATATCGAAGACTTCCACTAGATAGTTAAATCATTGAATTAGATCTTGTCTGCTGACGTATCCTCACCAACCCCAAATTACCCTGGGAGAGATCATTCCCGGTGCAGAATCGTGACTGGTAAGTACTAACTCTTATCTGTTTTTAGGAAGATCCTCCGCCCGTGGAAAAGTCTTCTGAGTGAGGGTACCCGCTGCCCACGATGGGCATAAAAGTCTCAGGAGTGAGGAGGAGAAGAGAAAGTGTTCCGCGGACCACCTTAGTGCACGGGGATATTGACGGCGCCTACCTTAGACTGGTTGTTAAGAGGAGAAATCTCCCACGCGAAGGTCAGGTTTTGAAAGGCGACCGTCCCACATTTGATCCTCTCTGTGTACTAGGGAGCCATGGAGCACTTCAATTTCGAGTTACCAAAACTCAGACATTTGTGTGTTGAGTAACAGAGTATATGAGAGTTTTTAGAAATATGGTAAAATTGATAACTGTGCGAGTTCAATAATCTAACAGTGAGCAGCCGCAGGGGTCGGACACCATCAAGGTAGGAGTGGAAGTGTTCCTCCGAGGCCCGGGGAAGCTCACCTGGAACGGAAAACGGTGGCATGGTCCATACCCTGTCACCGAGGTCTCCAACAGGGCATTAAAAGATCGAGCCTTGACCAGAAAGGATGGACCTCCACCGGCGTACCAGGCACCCTTGTTCCCGGTGGAAGGGGAGGACACGGCCCTCCCGGAAAGCAGACGCGCTATGGGAGGACACGGACTGAAATGGACCATGGCAAGGGGGGGATTGTGAATTTGTTCTTGAATAAGTTTTCTGAAATGTTGCATGCTACTTGTAAAAATTGCGGATGTTTAGGGAACCCCTACCCATATTTTGTGACCCTAGGTCGGACAAATCAGGATAAGCAAATAAGGAGGACTCGCCAAAGAGTGCCGGGGGACGCTCACCTCCCTGCCTGATCCCGACAGCCGCGGAAAAGCTTGTAAGGGTTGTGGCCTCTGGGAGGACAAGGGAGGGAGTGTTAGGGTTAATGTTAGGGTTAATTCAAGACCGCCATTACAGGTCAGGAGTGGCTCACGTAATGAGAGGGAGGGGGGAAGCGAAACTGGGGACCCCGCTACACCGAAACTACCAGTGTCACGCGATTCAGTAAACAAAAGAAACAGGTAACTCGTGAGCATATGGCTGCGGGCCAATAAGATGGACACAAGTGCCCGATATTACCTAATATGTAGCGCGGGGTTGTGCTGGGGGGGAAAAAGGGATATAAATAAGTGCAGATTGTAAGGGGAAGTCGGAACGCGCCTTCTCCAGCGACTCCGTCAATTCGCTGTGCCAGTTACGAATTCTGCAATAAACCCAAGTTTTGTAATATTCCAGTGTTGGTTGTCTCTCTTCCTAAATGAACACAGGGCAGAATTTCAAGCCCAGCAAGTCTTAGAAAAATTTGACCTCGGCCAAAGTTTCATCTCTTGGATCCAATTGCTGTACCTGTGTCCTACTGCTTCTGTTCTAACTAACTTTCAGAAATCCCAAGTATTCAATCTCAAACGTGGCACCCATCAGGGATGCCCCTTAAGTCCCTTTCTCTTTGATTTGGCTATAGAACCTCTGGCGATAGCATTTCGAAAATGTCCTGAACTGACCGGGATTTGGAGAGGGGGTGTTGAACATAAAGTCTCTCTCTATGCTGATGACTTACTACTCTTTCTCTCATATCCGTCTACATCCTTACCTCTAATGTTTTCACTTCTTGACCAGTTTAGCCAGATCTCTGGCTATAAACTCAACTTACATAAGAGTGAACTTTTCCCAATTAATAAAGAAGCACAAGAACTAATATTTCGAGATCTCCCTTTTAAAGTAGTCCATAATCAATTTACTTATCTTGGAATTACAGTCACAAGGAAGTTTAAAGATCTCTTTCGTGAAAACTTTGTCAACCTTTCATATGCCACAAAACAGAGTCTGGTACAATGGTCACCTCTATCTATGTCCTTGGTAGGTCGTATCAATGTTGTCAAAATGTATGTTCTCCCCAAATTCCTATACTTATTTCAATCTATCCCAATTTTTATTCCTAAATCTTTTTTTGATTCCTTAGACTCTATTATTTTGTCATATCTGTGGCAGAATAAGCGCTCTAGAATTAATAAAATCCACCTCCAAAAATCTAAAAAAGAGGGTGGCATGGCTTTACCTAACTTTCGCTTATATTACTGGGCAGCTAATATACGTTGTGCTGCCTTCTGGTCTTTCTTCCATGGTCAACCTGAGTGCCCTAACTGGGTGGCAATGGAGTTGAGCTCCACTAAAGAATTATCTATATCTGCACTTCTTGGCTCTGCACTCCCTAGCAGTCTGCCCAGATCAATAGCTAATCCTCTGGTTAGACATACTTTGCGTATATGGGCTCAGTTCAGGAAATGCTATGGTTTCCAGGGGTTTTCCATTTCTAGCCCTGTCGCACATAATCACCTTTTTTTTACCTACCACGTTCGATTCAGCATTCCATGTTTGGTACAGGAAGGGCATTAGACATTTTGAAGATCTCTTCATTGATAACAGCTTCGCTTCTTTTCAACAGCTCTCTGTTAAGTTCAACCTGCCTAACGCTCACTTTTTCAGATATCTCCAAATCCGACACTTTACTGCTTCTTTAATTCCTAACTTTCCTGAAATGCCTGCGAAAAATGCTATGGACCTATGTCTCTCCATTAATCCACTAGGTAAAGGGTTAATTTCAATTATCCAAGATAAACTAGCAGCCTTACGACGGGCCCCTGTGGATAAAATTAAAATGGCCTGGGAGCAGGATTTAAATATCTCCTTATCCGAGGAGAGCTGGGACTCAGTTTTCAAATCGGTTAACTCAACCTCTCTTTGTGCTCGCCATTGTCTCTTACAGCTTAAGATTGTTCATAGAGCCCATATGTCTAAATCTAAACTATCTCGATTCTACCCTGGCATTAGTCCGCTCTGTGATAAATGCAAGAGGGGCGTGGCCTCTCTCATCCATATGTACTGGCTCTGTCCTAGCTTGGAGAAATTCTGGAAAGATGTCTTCACTACACTATCGGGTATTCTGAATCAGCACCTAGATCCTAACCCCTTAATTGCTCTGTTCGGTTTTTGGGGCGAGACAGATTTATGTCTGGGTCCGACCAAATGCCGAATACTATCCTTTGCCTCTCTCCTGGCGAGACGCTTGATCCTCCTTAGATGGAGAGATGTTGCCCCGCCCACTCATGTGCAATGGCTTAATGACATTATGGCCTGCTTGGACCCCGAAAAAATTCATTATTCAGTTCTCAATTCGGATTTAAAGTTCCATAAGATCTGGGGACCTTTTATCGAGTACTTTCATAACCTTCCTCTTGACTAGGGTTTTTTTTCTTTTCAGTCCCTTGCTTTCAGTTCCTTTTTTTTTTCTGGTAGTAGGCATTATTATCCTCTGTTGCTAAGTGTATTTACAGTCTGGGAGTTTGACTGTCCGGACTTATACTCTCTATATTGTGTGGTGGTTGGTCTGGAATTGTTTTTTTTTTCTTGTGTTGTGGGGTTTGGGGAGGACACTAAGCTCACTTGTCTTTAATTTAGGTGCTTTTTTGTTAAATTCTCTTCCTGTGTAGCATATTGTTATTGTATGCTTAACCTTGCTCTGTATTAATCCTCCTCATTTCGACTTGGGGTTTTTAATTTTGTAAAATGTTTTGAAAAACTAATAAAAAAAAATTTTTTTAAAAAAAGTGATATATGCCAACTAGTGGAATGGTGCCACAGCAACAACTTGGCACTCAACATCAGTAAGACGAAAGAGCTGATTGTGGACTTCCAGAAGGGTAATGCAAAGGAACACATACCAATCCTTATAGATGGATCAGAAGTGGAGAGAGTGAGCAGCTTCAAGCTCCTGGTGTCAACATCTCTGAGGATCTAAACTGGTCCCAACATATTGATGCATCACTGTCTGGTATGGAGGGGCTTCTGCACAGGACCAAAAGAAGCTGCAGAAGGTTGTAAATCTAGTCAGCTCCATCTTGGGCACTAGCCTACAAAGTACCCAGGGAGCGGTGTCTCAGAAAGGCACCGTCCATTATTAAGGATGTCCAGCACCCAGGACATGCCCTTTTCTCACTGTTACCATCAGGCAGGAGGTACAGAAGTCTGAAGGCACACACTCAGTGATTCAGTAACAGCTTCTTCCCCTCTGCCATCTGATTCCTAAATGAAACATTGAAGCTTTGGACACTACCTTACTTTTTTAATACCCTGTATACAGTATTCCTGTTTTTGCAAATTTTTTAAAAAATCTATTCAAAATACATCATTGATTTATTGGTTTATTTGTTATATTTTATTTTATTTATTATTTCTCTCTCTCTCTGCTAGATTATGTATTGCATTGAACTGCTGCTGCTAAGTTAACAAATTTCATGTCACATGCCGGTGATAATAACCCTGATTCTGATTCTGATTCGGAAACACAGTAGTATCAACAAAAAAATACACAGAAAAATAGATGGACAAACAACCAATGCGCAAAAGACAACAAATTGTGCAAATGCAAACAGTAAAACAAAAATAATAAATAAATGAATGAATGAATAAATAAATAAATAAATAAATCGATAGATAATATTGAGAACATGAGTTGTAGAGTCCTTGAAAGTAAGTCCATAGGTTATAGAATCAGTTCAACGTTGGGTGAGTGAAGTTATCCACTCTGCTTCAGAAGCCTGATGGTCGAAGGGTAATGACTGTTCCTGAACCTGGTGATGTGGGACCTAAGACTCCTGTACCTCCTTCCTGATGGCAGCATGACCTGGATGGTGGAGTTCCTTGATGGTGGATGCTGCTTTCCTGCAACGGTTCTTCTTATAGACGATCTCCTTGGTGGGAAGGCTTTACCTGTGACGGACTAGGCTGCAATGCTGTTTCCATACCAGGCCAAGATGCAACCAGTCAATATGCTCCACTGTGCATCTACAGAGTGTCTTTGCAATGTAGGAGAAAGTAGGAGCAGTCACAGTGAGACCATGCACAGGGAGCATTGGAGGTGACGATTGAATCCTCGTCAGTGCAGCAATGAGGCAGCAGCTTTACTAGCTATGCTGCAGTATTGCTTTAATTGCAGCAAGTTTTAACCAGAACCTGCTGCTTATTTTTTCTGAATCATAGGTGCCTCATGAAAATCTCCTGGCAATGCGCACAAGGAGTGTCACATCCTTAGTCTTTTCTTCCCCTCTGCCCCTCCCTCATGTAGCAGAGCATCTTATCCCATGCATCCATTTTCATTCTCTGTCATGCTGCAGTCCCATTGTAAAATCCATGTCTGGCAGTGACTTTATAGCAGAAGCCTTGATTTCCAGCCAAGATCCTGTAGACTTCACTAACTCAAACAAATTGCAGAAGAACCAAATCCCATTGATTCAGAAACTCAAAACATTGCATTAGGCATCTCCACGAGCCCCAGTAAGTCAGTACTGATGTTAAACCAATCTCATTTAGTGGCACTGCAGATCAGACTCCAAACTGTGAGCATATGTGTCGTGTTATCAACAAGGAGTCCTGGACAGCAAAATTGTGCCAACTATAAGTCAAAGCAAAAGTATCAGGGGATACAGACTCTATCATGAATAACAGAACAGTCTGGGGCTTTTTCACTTTTTTTTGCAGGTTGGGATGAGACTAAATAGACTTGAGACAGATGTTTAAACCTCTGAATGAGTACAGGTGTGAGAGTGCAATTAAAATGTAGCTATCAATAAATACAGTAGTTATCTCAAGGTCAATGTCTACCCAATTAAGAGGAACGTGCTATTATCTGAAGTGGTTAAACAATAAGCAATCTGCTAGAAAAACTCAACAGGTCCAACAACAGTTTTGGCTTGAAATGCCAACAATACCTCTCCTCCCACAGATGCTGCTTGGCCTGATATTACTCCAGCAGAGTGTTTGTTGCTTCACATTCCAGCGGCTGCAATCTCTTGTGTTTCCAAGCAGAAAATGCTGATTATTTCAGAAGACATAACATCATCACAAGGAAGAAAGCAAAAGAAGGATAATTTTGGCACACATACTGAAGATTAATGTCAACCCTATTTTTGACTTACTGCAAATGATTATGAAGGCCTGTCAATCATCATGGAAATCAGGACAGCCAATCAATAATTAAAACTACAAAGGCTCTGTGAGTTGTTGCACTGCTTGGCAGCACATAGAGGCAAAAGAAAGACCTCCATGAAAATGTTCTGTAAAGTGCAAAAAGTTAATTGCAAAATTAATCACTTCAAGAACCGAAGACAACACTGACTTCTCATCAGAGTTTGCCAATGGATCTCATAATATTGCCATATGACCTTTATAATCATATATAAATAACATTCTGCCAATGTTTATAAAAACTTTCTTAGCACACATACCAACAATAGTTAGTAAAGCCTTGCAAATCCTTAGCTAATAACATCCGGGATTGCCATTTCATGTTCTACTTGGAGTAAATAAAGTTGTCAATCACTAACTTCTGGGTTTCTTCAGCCTCAAAGCTGCAGTTGAGATGTTTTGCATACTTCCTTTAATTAGTTTCTTCCATTTAATCCTTACTTTAGACTACTCAGTCATTGAAAACAGTGACTTTGAATTTAGGTTATAATATAAGGTGAGAAATATCAATTCTTAGAGGTCATTCAGCATAGAAACATTGAACCCAATATGTCAGCTGCCAATTTCTCCCTACAAATGCTGCCTAACCCATTTAGATCCTCCAACATCTTGTATGCTGAATTAGGCCCTTCTGCCTACTGTGTCCCTGCCAATTATATAGAACCTATCTACACTAATCCAATTGTTTTTCTCCATATTCCCATCAACCCACCTAGATTCAACCTCTGGCTGACACACTAAATGTAATTTCCAGTGGCCAGTTAGCATACCAACTCAGGCATCATCGGGAGGACCTGTGGGAAGCACATGCAACCACAGGAAGAACATCTAAACTCATACACTGCACAACATGGCTAGGAGGCAGCAGCTGTACTGGCTGGGCCACAGTGATGCCCCACTTGCCCAATTCTTTTGTGTTTAACTCCATGGAAGAGAATTGCAACAGGTGGGTAAAGTGCCTTCATCCTTTGTTCTTCAACACCCAGAATAAATTCTGAGGGATTTGACCGTTCTGTGCCAAGCTTACATAATCTTAAAGGACTCTGTCAAAGTATCCTATGATCTTCTATGATGAAGACACCAGCAGTTTTTCAAATTTCTCTATGTATTTACCTCAACTATTTAGTAGGCATCAGCCTTCTGAATCATTACTGGAACCTTGCTAGAGCATCTGGTGTAGACCTCAAATCTATAGCAACCATTGGATAGAAAGTACAGAAACCTGAAGTGCCACATCACCAGGTTCAAGGAGAGCTACACTAATCACTACAGTTATCAACACTGTGACCACTGTGTAAATTCCTCACTGTTATCACTTCAGTAGACCTATCCTATGCCAGTATGTAAGTGCAATTATGAAGAAAGCCTGCTGGTGCCCCTACTTCCTTAGGAGTTTGCAAAGATTTGGCATGACATCTATAACCTTGACTAACTTCTATAGATGTGTGGCAAAGAGTATATAGACTGGTTGCATCACAGCCTGGTATGGAAACACCAATGCCCTTGAATGGAGAATCCTGCAAAATGTCGTGAACACAGACCAGTCCATCACAGGTAAAGCCCTCCCCATCATTGAGCACATCTGCATGGAGCATTATCTCAGCAAGACACCATCCATCATCGTCTCTTCTCATTGCTGCCATCAGGAAGAAGGTACAGAAGCATCAGGACTCATACCACCAGGTTCAGGAATAGTTATTAACCCTCACCTATCAAGCTCCTGAACAAGTGGGGATAACTTCACTCGCCCCATCATTGAATTGTTCCCACAAACTATGGACTCACTTTCAAGGACTCTCCATCTCATGTTCTTGATAATTATCACCTATTTATATATTTATTTGTTTGTTTGTTTGTTTATTTTCTCTTTCTTTTTGTACTTGCACAACTCTTTATCTTTTCCACACTGGTTGTCTGCCGTGTTTTCATTGATTCAGGGTTGTATATGATGATATATATGTATTTTGAAAATAAATTTGCTCTGAACTTTGATCAAAGGACATTGAATCTTTGGACACAACCTCACTTTTTAAAAATATACAGTATTTCTGTTTTTGCACTTATTTTAATTTATTCAATATACGTATACCATAATTTATTTATTTTTTATTATAATTTTTATTTTATTTATTATTTTTTTCTCAACTAGATTATGTATTGCATTGAACTGCTTCTGCTAAATTAACATGCCGATGATAATAAACCTGATTCTAATTTTGACTTAGCCATAAAATAGACTTTTTTAAATTCCGATTGGTTTCTTCCTCATAAAAATTGTGTTTAATTTGTATTTAATTCAAGTTTTTCTAACGAATGCTGTTTATGTGATACTATGTGCCTGTGATGCTGCTATCTATATGTACTTGTGCATATGACAACACACTCAACTTTGACTTTCACTTTGAGTTTGAGGATATAATGCGACAGCACACTTTGCCTCCAGCAGGATGTCTCTCAGGACTGTACTGCAGGAGGAATGTAGCTTACCACACCTCAGCTATCACTGGCAGTGATGGTGATGATGGTCCCATCAGGCAGCTCACGTGGTTGGAGGGGAAAGGATGTGCACAATAATTGCTAGGCCTCTGGCCTGGGTGTTATGATGCAGGAAGGCAACTTCACCATCAATGAAGTCAAAGAGGCGGTTGACTGTGTCTCCTTGTGACAAATGCAAAAGCCTTCTGCTGGGGCTAATTAATGAGCACACCCTGCTCTGACTTTTTTGTGTGTTGCATCAGGCATGTTCTAAAATCCATGAAAATCCATCAGAAAGAATCAGATTCAAAATCAAGTTAAATATCACCAACATTTGTCATGAAGTTTTGCAGCAGCAGTAGAGTGTAATACATTAAAAAACTATAAATTATAAAAATCTATACTATAAATATAAATTAAATCAAGTAAGTATTGCAAAAAGAGAGCAAAAATAGTGAGGTGGTATTCATGGGTTGGTTCAAATCCTGTTCAGAAATTTGATGGAAGAGGGGAGAAAGTTGTTCCTAAAGCATTAAGTGTGTGCCTTCAGGCTCCCACGCCTCCTTTCTGATGGTAGCAAGGAGAACAGGGTGATAAGGGTCCTTAATGAGGACTGCCACCTTTTTGAAGCATCAACTTTTCAAGATGTGCTTGATGCTATAGTGACCGTGATTGAGCTGACTGAGTCCGCGTAGTCATGAGAACATAGAAACATAGAAAATAGGTGCAGGAGTAGGCCATTCGGCCCTTTGAGCCTGCACCACCATTCAGTATGATCATGGCTGATCATCCAACTCAGAACCCTGTACCTCCTTTCTCTCCATACCCCCGAACCCTTTAGCCACGAGGGCCATATCTAACTCCCTCTTAAATATAGCCAATGAACTGGCCTCAACTGTTTCCTGTGGCAGAGAATTCCACAGATTCACCACTCTCTGTGTGAAGAAGTTTTTCCTCGTCTCAGTCCTAAAAGGCTTCCCCTTTATCCTTAAACTGTGACTCTTTGTTCTGGACTTCCCCAACATCGGGAACAATCTTCCTGCATCTAGCCTGTCCAATCCCTTTACAATTTTATACGTTTCAATAAGATCCCCCTCAATCTTCTAAATTCCAGTAAGTATAAGCCTAGTTGATCCAGTCTTTCTTCATATGAAAGTCCTGCCATCCCAGGAATCAATCTGGTGAACCTTCTTTGTACTCCCTCTATGGCAAGAATGTCTTTCCTCGGATTAGGGGACCAAAACTGCACACAATACTCTAGGTGCGGTCTCACCAAGGCCTTGTACAACTGCAGTAGAACCTCCCTGCTCCTGTACTCGAATCCTCTTGCTATGAATGCCAACATACCATTCGCCTTTTTCATCGCCTGCTGTACCTACATGCCCACTTTCAATGACTGGTGTACAATGACACCCAGGTCTCGTTGCACCTCCCCTTTTCCTAATCAGCCACCATTCAGATAATAATCTGTTTTCCTGTTCTTGCCACCAAAGTGAATAACCTCACATTTATCTACAGTAAATTGCATCTACCATGAATTTGCCCACTCACCTAACCTATCCAAGTCACCCTGCATCCTCTTCGCATCCTCCTCACAGCTAACACCGCCGCCCAGCTTCGTGTCATCTGCAAACTTGGAGATGCTGCTTTTAATTCCCTCGTCTAAATCATTAACATATATTGTAAACAACTGGGGTCCCAGCACTGAGCCTTGCGGTACCCCACTAGTCACTGCCTGCCATTCTGAAAAGGTCCCGTTCACTCCCACTCTTTGCTTCCTGTCTGCCAACCAATTCTCTATCCACATCAATACCATACCCCCAATACCGTGTGCTTTAAGTTTGCACACTAATCTCCTGTGTGGAACCTTGTCAAAAGCCTTTTGGAAATCCAAATATACCACATCCACTGGTTCTCCCCTATCCACTCTACTAGTTACATCCTCAAAAAATTCTATAAGATTCATCAGACATGATTTTCCTTTCACAAGTCCATGCTGACTTTGTCCGATGTTTTCACCTCTTTCCAAATGTGCTGTTATCACATCTTTGATAACTGACTCTAGCATTTTCCCCACCACCGATGTCAGGCTAACTGGTCTATAATTCCCCGGTTTCTCTCTCCCTCCTTTTTTAAAAAGTGGGGTTACATTAGTGACCCTCCAATCCTCAGGAACTAATCCAGAATCTAAAGAGTTTTGAAAAATTATCACTAATGCATCCACTATTTCTTGGGCTACTTCCTTAAGCACTCTGGGATGCAGACCATCTGGCCCTGGGGATTTATCTGCCTTTAATCCCTTCAATTTACCTAACACCACTTCCCTACTAACGTGTATTTCCCTCAGTTCCTCCATCTCACTAGACCCTCGGTCCCTTACTATTTCCGGAAGATTATTTATGTCCTCCTTAGTGAAGACAGAACCAAAGTAGTTATTCAATTGGTCTGCCATGTCCTTGTTCCCCATGATCAATTCACCTGTTTCTGACTGTAAGGTACCTACATTTGTCTTATCTTTTTCTTTTCACGAATCTATAAAATCTTTTACAGTCAGTTTTTATGTTCCCTGCCAGCTTTCTCTCATAATCTTTTTTCCCTTTCCTAATTAAGCCCTTTGTCCTCCTCTGCTGGTCTCTGAATTTCTCCCAGCCCTCAGGTGTGCCACTTTTTCTGGCTAATTTGTATGATTCTTCTTTGGACTTGATACTATCCCTAATTTCCCTTGTCAGCCACGGGTGCACTACCTTCCCTGGTTTATTCTTTTGCCAAACTGGGATGAACAATAGTTGTAGTTCATCCATGCAATCTTTAAATGCTTACCGTTGCATATCCACCGTCAACCCTTTAAGTATCATTTGCCAGTCTATCTTAGCTAATTCATGTCTCTTACCTTCAAAGTTACCCTTCTTTAAGTTCAGAACCTTTGTTTCTGAATTAACTATGTCACTCTCCATCTTATGGTCCACCATATTATGGTCACTCTTACCCAAGGGGCCTTGCACAACAAGATTGCTAACTAACCCGTCCTTATTGCTCAATAGTCAGTCTAGAATGGCCTGCTCTCTAGTTGGTTCCTCGACATGTTGGTTCAGAAAACCATCCCGCATACATTCCAAGAAATCCTCTTCCTTACCAATTTGGTTCACCCAATCTATATGTAGATTGAAGTCACCCATTATAACTGCTGTTCCTTTATTGCACGCATTTCTAATTTCCTGTTTAATGCCATCCCCAACCTCACTACTACTGTTAGGCGGCCTGTACACAACTCCCACCAGCGTTTTCTGCCCCTTAGTGTTATGTAGCTCTACCCATATCGATTCCACATCCTCCAGGCTAATGTCCTTCCTTTCTATTGTGTTAATCTCCTCTCTAACCAGCAATGCTACACCACCTCCTTTCTTTTCCTGTCTATCCCTCCTGAATATTGAATATCCCTGGATGTTGAGCTCCCATCCTTGGTCACCCTGGAGCCATGTCTCTGTGATCCCAAGTATATCATATTCATTAATAACTATTTGCACATTCAATTCATCCACCTTGTTACGAATGCTCCTCGCATTGACACACAAAGCCTTCAGGCTTGTTTTTACAACACTCTTAGCCCTTATACAATTATGTTGAAAAGTGGCCCTTTTTGATTTTTGTCCTGGATTTGCCTGCCTGCCACTTTTACTTTTAACCTTACTCCTTTTTGCTTCTACTGTAGCGATGTACTACATACAGAGCTAGCAACAACGACACGCAATTGGTAAGTCGTCTCGAGACTAGTTTATTCAAACTTCCCGGCACTGGCATTTAATCCCTAGCGCCCGCCCTCTTCAAGCGGAAATGACGTCAGAGGTGCATTACCAAAGTCTCTCCCAGTGCGCAGGCTATTTGTGAGCCGGTTCGCCTGCGCAGAAAGTGGGTCGCCACATAACCCCTCCTCCCCCCCCAGAACCGGCGATACACCCCCCAATGTCCACAGTCTGGATCAGTCTGTGTTTGGCCATCTGCCTCTGTACAGCAGTGCCTGAACCTCGACTAGCTGCGCCAAGTCCACATGGGCTGGTTTGAGTCGGTCCACCGTGAAAACCTCCTCTCTCCCCCCAATGTCCAGCACGTATGTGGACCCGTTGTTCCTGATCACCCTGAACGGCCCCTCGTACGGCTGCTGTAGCAGTGCCCGGTGTGCGCACCTTTGTACAAACACAAACTTACAGTTCTGCAGGTCTTTGTGTATGTAGGTCAGGGTCTGTCCGTGCTGTGAAGTTGGTACGGGAGCCAGGTTGCCGAGCCTTTCACGTAGTCTGTCCAGGACTGCTGCGGGTTCTTCCTCTTGCCCCCTTGGGGTTGGTATGAACTCTCCCGGGACGGCCAGGGGTGCGCCATACACCAACTAGGCCGACGAGGCATGCAGAATGTCTTTGGACACTGTGCAAAGTCCAAGCAGGACCCAGGGAAGCTCGTCCACCCAGTTAGGTCCTCTCAGGTGGGCCATGAGAGCCGACTTCAAGTAACGGTGGAAGCGTTCCACTAGTCCGTTCGACTGTGGGTGGTAGGCAGTTGTGTAGTGTAGCTGCGTTCCCAACGAGCTGGCCACAGCCAACCACAGGCTGGAGGTGAACTGGGCGCCTCTGTCGGAGGTAATGTGGGCCGGTACCCCGAAGTGTGCTACCCAGGTTGCAATCAGCGCTCGGGCGCAGGAATCAGCAGATGTGTCGGTGAGCGGGACCGGTGTCTCGTAAACCGGTCTACCATAGTTAGGAGGTACCACGCTCCTCAGGACACTGGTAGAAGCCCCACGATATCCACATGAATGTGGTCAAACCTCTGGCGGGTGGGTTCGAACTGCTGCGGCAGGGCTTCAGTGTGCCGCTGTACCTTGGGGCACTGTGTGCACATTCTGGCCCATTCACTGACCTGTTTGCAAAGTCCGTGCTATGTGAACTTGCTGGAGACCAGCCGGATGGTTGTCCTGATAGATGGGTGCGCCAAACCGTGTATGGAGTCGAAAACTCGCCGCCGCCAGGCTGCCAGGACGATGGGGCGAGGTTGGCCGGTAGCCACATCACACAGGAGGGTCCTATCACCTGGGCCTACGAGAAAGTCTTGCAGCTGCAAACCCGAGACTGCGGTCCTGTAGCTGGGCATCTCGTCGTCTGCCTGCTACGCCTCTGCCAGTGCTGCATAGTCCACTCCCAGGGACAGGGCCTGAATAACTGGTCTGGAGAGTGCGTCCGCCACGACGTTGTCCTTTCCCGAGACATGCTGGATGTCCGTCGTGTACTCAGAGATGTAGGACAGATGTCGCTGCTGGCGAGCCGACCAGGGATCGGACACCTTTGTGAACGCGAAGGTCAATGGTTTGTGGTCCGTGAACGCGGTGAACGGCCTGCCTTCTAAGAAGTACCTGAAATGCTGGATTGCCAGATACAGTGCCAACAGCTCCCAGTCGAAAGCACTGTACTGGAGTTCGGGTGGTCGTAGGTGCTTGCTGAAGAATGCCAGGGGTTGCCAGCACCCCTCGATGAGCTGCTCCAGCACCCCACCGACTGCTGTGTCAGATGCGTCCACCGTGAGGGCGGTCAGAACGTCCGTTCTGGGGTGCACCAGCATCACGACATCTGCCAAGGCTTCCTTGGCTTTAATGAAAGCGGCTGCGTCCTCCTCATCCCAAGTAATGTCCTTGCCTTTACCCGACACCAGGGTGTACAAAGGGCGCATGATACGGGCTGCTGAGGGGAGGAAACAGTGGTAGAAGTTCACCATACCAACAAACTCCTGTAGGCCTTTGACCGTGTTGGGCCGCGCAAAGTGGCGGATCGCGTCTACCTTGGCGGGCAGAGGTGTTGCCCCATCTTTGGTAATCCTGTGGCCCAGGAAGTCAATGGTATCGAGACCGAACTGGCATTTGGCCAGGTTGATCGTGAGGCCGAAATCACTCAGGCGGGAGTAGAACTGGCGGAGGTGGGACAGATGTTCCTGACGACTACTGCTGGCTATAAGGATGTCGTCCAAATAGATGAACGCAAAGCCCACCACATCCATTAGCCGCTGGAACGTCTGTGCGGCATTCTTCGGGCCAAACGGCATTCGGAGGAACTCGAACAGGCCGAACGGGGTGATGAGTGCTGTTTTGGGGATGTCTTCAGGGTGTACCGGCATTTGATGGTATCCTCGGACGAGGCCTACTTCAGAAAAGATTCTTGGCCCGTGCAGGTTTGCTGCAAAGTCCTGTCTGTGCAGCACGGGGTAGCGGTCCGGAGTGGTAGCCTCGTTCAGCCTGCGGTAGTCGCCGCGTGGTCTCCAACCCCCAGCTGCTTTGGGCACCATGTGCAGGGGGGAGGCCCATGGGCTGTCAGACCTCCGTGCGATCCCCAATTCCTCCATCCTCTTGAACTCCTCCTTCACCAGGCGGAACTTTTCCAGGGGAGCCTTCGTGCGCAGAAGTGGAGGGGTGGTTCCTGGGTCGGGATGTGGTGCTGTACCCCATGTCTGGGCATGGCTGCCTTGAACTGCGGTGCCAGAATCGATGGAAAGTCCGCCAGGATTCTGGTGAATTTGTTGTCCGGCAGCATGATGGAGTCCAGGTGTGGGGCCGACAACTTGGCTTCACCCAGGGAGAACGTCTGGAAAGTCTCGGCATGTACCAGTCTTTTCCCTTGCAAGTCGACCAGCAGGCTGTGAGCTCGCAAGAAGTCTGCCCCCAGGAGTGGTTGGGCCACTGCGGCCAGCGTGAAGTCCCACGTGAACCAGCTGGTGCCGAACTGCAGCTGCACTGTGCGGGTGCCGTAGGTCCGTATCGTGCTGCCGTTTGCAGCCCTCAGGGTGGGTCCTGGCTTCCTGTTGCGGGTGTCGTACCCCGTCGGGGGTAACACGCTGATTTCCACTCCAGTGTCAACCAAGAAGCGGTGTCCCGACTGTTTGTCCCAGATGTACAAGAGGCTGCCCTCGTGGCCAGCCGCCATAGCCATTAGCGGCAGCTGGCCCTGGCCCTGGCCCTTGCAGGGCGGGCAACAATGGTGGGCTTCTGTGCCCCACTGCTGGTGGTAGAAACACCACTGTTCACTGGCCTCCCCACTCCTGCCTCTGTGTTGTGTGTGCCCCCTTGCCGGGCCTGGTCTGGTCTGCTGTTGGGCGCGTGGCCTGGTAATCTGACTGACGGACGCCACGCTCTCCCTCTTGGCTTTCCACTGCACGTCTGCCCGGGCCGCCACCTTCCGGGGGTCGCTGAAATCTGCGTTGGCCAGCAACAGATGTATGTCCTCGGGCAGTCGCTCTAGGAACGCTTGCTCAAACATGAGGCAGGGCTTGTGTCCGTCAGCCAGGGCCAGCATCTCGTTCATCAATGCTGACGGCAGTCTGTCTCCCAAACCGTCCAGGTGAAGCAGGCGGGCACCCCGCTCACGCCGTGAGAGGCCAAAGGTCCCAATGAGCAGCGCCTTGAATGCTTCATATTTGCCTTCTTCCGGGGGCGACTGTATGAAATCCACAAGCTGGGCGGCCGTCTCCTGGTCAAGGGCGCTCACCACGTGATAGTAACGCATAGAATCAGAGGATATCTGCTGAATCTGGAACTGGGCTTCTGCTTGGCTAAACCACACGCGTGGTCGCAGCGTCCAGAAAGTCGGCAGTTTTAGCAAAACTGCGTGAACAGATGAAGAGTCGGTCATCTTTGGTGCAAGTCCCGTTTGGACCGTCGGGGTTACCAATGTAGCGATGTACTACATACAGAGCTGGAAACAACGACACACAGTCGCTAAGTCGTTTCGAGACTAGTTTATTCAAACTTTGCGGCACTGGTTTTTAATCCCTATTTCCCGCTCTCTTTGGGCGGAAATGACATCAGAGGTGCATTACCAAAGTCTCTCCCCGCGCACGGGCTATTTGTGAGCTGGTTCGCCTGCGCAGAAAGTGGGTCGCCACAGTACCCTCATTTTACACCCCTCTGTCTCTCTGCACTTGTTCCCATCCCCTGCCACATTAGTTTAAATCCTCCTGAACAGCAGTAGCAAACGCTCCCCCTAGGACATTGGTTCCAGTCCAGCCCAGGTGCAGACCGTCCTGTTTGTACTGGTCCCACCTCCCCCAGAACTGGTTCCAATGCCCCAGAAATTTGAATCCTTCCCCCTTACACCATTTTCCAAGCCATATATTCATCTGAAATATCCTAACATGGGTATAAGGGTAACGCCGTGCAATCGGGTCAATCAGGTCAAAGTCTCCCTGTACATAGGTGACATTACCATCTTCTGTTCAGACCCTCAGTCAGTCCACAGATTGATCAGCACCTGTGACTAATCTGAAATGGCCGCAGAAACAGAGTCAATTAATGCAGGAGTGAAGCAATGTTCTTTGGTCACTCACTCAACTGATCCTCGGTTCACTTCACCATCAGCTCTGATTATTTGAAGATGCTACGAATCTGGCTTTTTAGGGAGTAGGATGTGCAAGAAGAATTGGTAGGAGAGGATGTCTAATGGAAACTGGAAACATGACGACATCACTCCCACTCAATGACAGGCAAGTCAACTAGGGCATAATGCTCTCAGTATTGCTGTACCTGGTGGTGTACATACCCTACATCTCGACCATGGTAGCCACCTGGGCCTGTCACAGCTACAGACTCTGCTGCGGAGTCTATACACCCATGCAGGTGGACTGCACAACAGAATCAACAATTGTGCTCTTTACAATGTTCATTACTGTTTCATTATGGTGGAATTTGACTTCCTTCTTTTTGTTCTAGTCTTGTCAAGAGTTGACCAAAAGCACAGCAACATTTCACGCTTCCGTCTTACTCTTGTCCTTGTCTAGGAAAGAGGGCTACCATTTCAACTGAAGCTGGAAATTAGAGTATTATTTTTTGCTTCCAGCCGTAGTGTTGGCATTAACTTTCAGTTTGAGGGTTTTAGTTAATGGCCCTGTTGGCCTGCCATTTATTGTTTTCATTTTCCTTTAAATTCCACAGCAGTTCCCGTTAAAGTCAGTGAACTGCCGACCCACTTCAGTAAGGATTACAGATGTCTAGATCTCAGCGCTCAAAGTGAAAGATGCAGTCTGGTCTGTGTGAAGCTTTCTAGTCTTTCTAGTAGAGTAGGGAGATGTCTGTTAGGGGAACGTTACTGCCTGCACATACCAAGATGCAGGAGAACTTGCTGAGGGATGGACTGAAGCT